>NW_014576735.1:234819-238523 GCF_000263155.2 Setaria italica
TTTTCACGGTTTCGGACCTTCCCCCACGTTTTCGACCCCAGTTGCCGGTCTGACCGTATTCGGGCTCCCGTGACCTATAGCACACGTTTTCTTCGCCGAAAATGGGTCCGGAGGCCATTGTCACGGCTTCGGACCATCCCCCACATTTTCGACCCCGGTTGTCGAGGTGGCCGTTTTCGGGCTCCTATGACCTATACCACACATTTCCATGGGCGAAAACGCGTCCGACGACCATTTTCACGGTCGCGGACCTTCCCCCACGTTTTCGACTCTGGTTGCCGGTCTGACCGTATTCGTGCTCCCGTGACCTATAGCACACGTTTTCTTGACCGAAAACGGGTCCGGAGGCCATTTTCATAGCATCGGTTTATCACCCACGTTTTCGACCCCGGTTGCCGTTGAGACCGTATTCGGGCTTCGGCGACCTATAGCACACGTTTTTCTTGGCCGAAAACGGGTCCGGAAGCCATTTTCATGGTTTCGGACCCCCCCCCCATGTTTTCCAGCCCGGTTGCCGGTGTGTCCGTATTCGGGCTCCCGTGACCTATAACACACGTATTCTTGGCCAAAAATGGGTCCGGAGGCCATTTTCACGGCTTCGGACCATCCCTCATGTTTTCGACCCCAGTGACCAGTGTGGTCGTTTTCGGGCTCCCGTAACTTTAGCACATGTTTTCACGGCAAGAAAATGGGTCCGGAGGCCATTTTCACGGCTTCGGACCATCCGCCACGTTTTTGACCCCGGTGGCCGGTGTGGCTGTTTTCGGGCTCCCGTGACCTTTAGCACACGTTTTCACAGCTAGAAAATGGGTCCGTGGCCATTTTCACGGCTTCGATCCATACCCCATGTTCTCGACCCCGGTGGCCGGTGTGGCCGTTTTTGGGCTCCCGTGATCTACAGCACACATTTTCACGCCCGAAAACGGGTCCGGAGGCCATTTTCACACCTTCGGACCATCCCCCACGTTTTCGACCCCGGTTGCCGGTGTGACCGTATTTGTGCTACCGTGACCTATACCACACGTATTCTTGGCCAAAAATGGGTCCGGAGGCCATTTTCACAACTTCGGACGATCACCCATGTTTTCGACCCCGGTTGCCGGTATGACCGTATTCGGGCTCTTGTGACCAATAGCACACGTTTTCTTGGCCGAAAACGTGTTCGGAGGCCATTTTCACAGCTTCGGATGATCACCCATGTTTTCGACCCCAATTGCCTGGGTGGCCGTTTTCGGGCTCCTGTGACCTGTAGCACACGTTTTCTGGGATTGCTAATGGGTGTAGAGGCCATTTTCACGACTTTAGACCATCCCCACGTTTTCGACCCAGGTGTCCAGTGTGGTCGTTCTGGGGCTCCCGTGACCTGCACACGTTTTCTTCACCGAAAATGGGTCCGGAGGCCATTGTCACGGCTTCGGACCATCCCCCACATTTTCGACCCTGGTTGTCGAGGTGGCCATTTTCGGGCTCCTATGACCTATACCACACATTTCCATGGCCGAAAATGCGTCCGACGACCATTTTCATAGCTTCGGTCCATCCCCTATATTTTCGATTCCGATACCCGGTGTGGCCGTTTTGGGGCTCCCGGGAGCTATAGCACACGTTTTCATGGCCAAAAAAGGGTCTGCAGACCATTTTCACGCCTTCGGACCATCTCCACGTTTTCGACCTCGGTTGCCAATGTGGGCCATTTTTTGGGCTCCCGTGACCTATAGCACACGTTTTCTTAGCCGAAAATAGGTCTGGAGGCCATTTTCACGGCTTCGGACTATCCCCCGGGTTTTCGACCCAAGTTGCCGCTGTAGCCGTTTTCTGGCTCCTGTGACCTTAGCACACGTTTTCTTGGCCAAAAACGGGTCCTTTCATGGCTTCGGACCATCCCCCATGTTTTTGACCTCGATGGCTGGTGTGGTCGTTTTCGGGCTCCCGTGACCTGTAGCACACGTTTACACGGGCGAAAACGGATCCAGAGGCAATTTTCTCGGCTTCGGACCTTCCCCCACATTTTCGACCCAAGTTGCTCGTGTGGCCGTTTTCTTAGCCGAAAATGGGTCCGGAGGCCTTTTTCACTCCTTCGGACCATCCCCCACATTTTCGACACCGGTGGTTGGTGTGGCCGCTTTGGGGCTCCCGTGACCTATAGCACGCGTTTTCTTGGCCTAAAATGGGTCCGAAGGCCATTTTCACGGCTTCGGACCATCCCACACGTTTTCTACCCCGGTTGCCGGATGTGGCCGGTGTTGGGCTCCCATGACCCATAGCACACGTTTTCTTCGCCGAAAATGGGTCCGGAGGCCATTTTAACGGCTTCGGACCATACCCACGTTTTCGACCTCGGTTGCTGAAGTGGCCGTTTTCAGGCTCTGGTGACCTATACCACACGTTTTCATGGCCGAAACATGTTCGGAGGCCATTTTTCACAGCTTCGAACCATCCCCCACATTTTCGAGCCTGATGCCCGGTGTGGCCGTTTTGGGGCTCCCGTGACCTATAGCACTCGGTTTCATGGCCGAAAACGGGTCTGTAGGCCCTTTTTACGGCTTCGGACCATCTCCACGTTTTCGACCCCGGTGGCCGATCCTACCGTTTTGGGGCTCCCGTGAACTATAGCACACGTTTTCTCTACCGAAAACGCGTCCGGAGGCTATTTTCACGGCTTCGGACCATCCATCACGTTTTTGATCCCGATTGCCGGTGTGGCCATTTTCGGGCTCCCGTGACCTATAGCACACATTTTAATGGCCGAAAATGGGTCCTGAGGTCATTTTCACGTCTTCAGTCCAACCCCCACGATTTCGACCCTGGTGGTCGGTGCGGACATTTTCGGGATCGGGTGACCTTTAGCACACGTTTTCACGGCCGAAAACGGGTCCTGAGGCCATTTTCACAGCTTCGGTCCATCCCCCACGTTTTCGACCCCGCTGGCCGGTGTGGCTATTTTCGGGCTCCCGTGGCCTTTAGCACACGTTTTCACGGCCGAAAACGGGTCTGGAGGCCATTTTCACAACTTCGGACGATCACCCACGTTTTCGACCCCGGTTGCCGGTGTGACCATATTCGGGCTCCTGTGACCTATAGCACACGTTTTCTTGGCCAAAAACGGTTCCGGAAGCCATTTTCATGGAGTCGGACCTTCCACCACGTTTTTGACCCTGGTTACCGGTCTATCCGTATTCGGGCTCCCGTGACCTATAGCACATATATTCTTGGCTGAAAACGGGTCTGGAGGCCATTTTCACGGCTTCGGACCATCCCCCATGTTTTCAACCCTGGTGACTGTTGTGGTCGTTTTCGGGCTCCCGTGACCATTACCACACGTTTTAATGGCCGAAAACGGGTTCGGTGGCCATTTTCGCAGCTTCGGACCATTCCCCACGGATTCGACCTCAGTGGCCCGTGAATCCGTTTTCGAGCTCCCGTGACCTTTAGCACACGTTTTCACGGCAAGAAAACGGTTCTGGAGGCCATTTTCACGGCTTCGGACCATCCGCCACGTTTTCGACCCCGGTGGCCGGTGTGGCCGTTTTCGAGCTCCCGTGACCTTTAGCACACGTTTTCAGACCCGAAAACGGGTCCGGAGGCCATTTTTACGGCTTCGAAGCATACGCCATGTTTTCGATCCCAGTGGCCAGTGTGACTGTATTCGGGCTCCTGTGACCTATAGCACACATTTTCACGGCCGAAAACGGGTCCGAAGGCCA
>NW_014576735.1:243406-297723 GCF_000263155.2 Setaria italica
GAGTCCGGAGGCGCATTTTCACAGTTTCGGATGATCACCCATGTAGTCGACCCCGGTGCCGATATGACAGGATTCTGGGCTCCGGAGACGTATAGCACACGCTTTCTTGGCCGAAAACGGGTCCGGAAGCCATTTTCATGGTTTTGGACCTTCCCCTACGTTTTCAACCCCGGCTGCCGGTGTGATCGTATTCGGGCTCCCGGGACCTATACCACACGTTTTCTTGGCCGAAAATAGGCCTGGAGGCCATTTTCACGGTCTCCGACCTTCCCCCACGGTTTCAACCCTGGTTGCCGGTCTGACTGTATTCGGGCTCCCGTGACCTATAAGCACACGTTTTCTTGGCCGAAAACGGGTCCGGAGGCCATTTTCACAGCTTCGGACGATCACCCACATTTTCGACCCCGGTTGCCGGTGTGACCGTATTCGGGCTCCGGTGACCTATAGCACACGTTTTCTTGGCCGAAAATGGGTCTGGAAGCCATTTTCATGGTTTCGGACCATCCCACACGTTTTCGACCCCGGTTACCGGTGTGTTCGTATTCGGGCTCCCGTGACCTATAGCACAGGTATTCTTGGCCGAAAACGGGTCCGGAGGCCATTTTCATGGCTTAGGACCATCCCCCATGTTTTCGACCCCGGTGACCAGTGTGGTCGTTTCGTGCTCCCGTGACCTTTAGCACACGTTTTCACGGCAAGAAAACGGGTCTGGAGGCCATTTTCACGGCTTCGGACCATCCCCCACGTTTTCGACCCCGGTGGCCGGTGTGGCTGTTTTCGCGCTCCCATGACCTTTAGCACACGTTTTCACGGCAAGAAAACGGGTCCGGAGGCCATATTCCCAGCTTCGGACCATCCGCCACGTTTTCGACCCCGGTGGCCGGTGTGGCCGTTTTCGAGCTCCCGTGACCTATAGCACACGGTTTCATGCCCGAAAACGGGTCTATAGGCCATTTTTTCGGCTTCAGACCATCTCCACGTTTTCAACCCGGTGGCCGATCTGGCCGGTTTGGAGCTCCCGTAAACTGTAGCATACGTTTTCTCTGCCGAAAATGCGTCCGGAGGCTATTTTCACGGCTTCGGACCATCCCCCACGTTTTCGACCCTGGTTGCCGGTGTGGCCGTTTTCAGGCTCTCGTGACCTATAACACACGTTTTAATGGCCGAAAATGGGTCCCGAGGTCATTTTCACGTCTTCGGTCCAACTCCCACGATTTCAACCCCGGTGGTTGGTGCGGCCATTTTCGGGATCGGGCGACCTATAGCATACATTTTCAAGGCTGAAAATTGGTCCTGGGGCCACTTTCACGGCTTCGGACCATCCCCCACGTTTTCGACCCTGGTGACCGGTGTCACCGTTTTGGGGATCCCGTGACCTATAGCACACGTTTTCTTGGCCAAAAACGGGTCCGGAGGCCATTTTCATAGCTTCTGTCTATCCCCCACGTTTTTGACCCCGATGGCCGGTGTGGCTGTTTTCGGGCTCTCGTGACCTATAGCACATGTTTTAATAGCCGAAAATGGGTCCCATGGCCATTTTCATGGCTTCGAACCATTCCCAATGTTTGCATCCCTGGTGGCTGGTGTCGCAATTTTTGAGCTTCTGTGACCTATAGCACACGTTTTCTTGGCCGAAAACGGGTTCGGAGGCAAGTTTCACGGCTTCATACCATCCCCCACCTTGTCGACCTCGATGGCTGGTGTGGCCATTTTCGCGCTCCCGTGACCTATAGCACACGTTTTCATGGCCGAGAATGGAACGGAGGCCATTTTCACGTCTTCGGTCCATCTCCCACGTTTTCGACCCCGGTGGCAGGTGTGGTCATTTTCGGGCTCCCGTGACCTATAGCACACGTTTTAATGGCCGAAAATGGGTCCTGTGGCCATTTTTACAGCTTCAGACCATTCCCAACGTTTGCAACCCTGGTAGCCGGTATCGCAATTTTCGGGCTTCCGTGACCTATAGCACACATTTTCTTGGTCGGAAACGGGTCCGGAGGCCATTTTCACGGCTTCAGACCATTCCCAACGCTTGCGACCTCGGTGGCCGGTCTTACCGCTTTCGGGCTCCCATGACCTATAGCACACGGTTTCATGGCCGGGAACGCGTTCAGATGCCATTTTCACGTCTTTGGTCCAACCCCCATGTTTTCAACCCTAGTGGCCGGTGTGGCCGTTTTTGGGCTCCCGTGATCTATAGCACACGTTTTCATGGCCGAAAACGGGTCCGGAGGCCATTTTCACGTCTTCAGTCCATCCCTCACATTTTCGACCCCTGTGGCTGGTGTGGCTGTTTTCAACCTCCAGGGACCTATAGCACACGTTTTAATGGCCGAAAATGGGTCCAGAGGCTATTTTCACGGCTTCGCACGATCCCCCACATTTCTGACCCTGGTGGCCGGTGTTGCCGTTTTCGGGCTTTCGTGACCTATAACGTTTTCTTGGGCGAAAATGGGTCCGGAGGCCATTTTCACGGCTTTGGACCATCCCCCACATTTTCCAACCCCGGTGGTCGGTTTGGCGGTTTTTGGGCACCCGTGACCTATAGCACACGTTTTAATGGCCGAAAATGGGTCCTGAGGCCATTTTCACGGCTTTGGACCATCCCCAATGTTTCAACCTTTGGCGGAACTGCTCAAATTAACTTAGCTAAAGCACCAATAAGCTGCCTAACACGCGATCATGTACTTTAATCAAGTTAACTCGGCAGTCCGTCGGATTTCATCCGATAAACCACTTCACAGGACCGAGAAAGCATAGCTCACAAGATGGTGACTACTTCCAGAGATTACAATAGATCATCCAAATTAAACAAGTGCAACAAGATTATTACAACATTGAGTTCGAAATTCAAACATAGTTGCAGAGTTTAAATAGTGGAAATAAACAAACAGAAGCTAACGCCGTTGCCGGACATCATGACGAAGCCGATCATGACATCAGTGATCCCGGTCCTAGCCGTCCGAGGAGGGATCCATCTCGACCATCCACCCAGGAGGAAGCTGGGGAGGCCAAGTGCCACTTGCAGCAAGCTCAGAGGCATCAACCTCCCATGAAAGAGATATGCCACAACAAGGCTGAGTGACTACGCTCAACAAGACTTAACCGATCGGTGGTACTAATCCACCAACACCTAGACATGCAAGCTTTTTGGCTCTGGGGTTTGTTTTTGCCAGAAGCGACTAGAGTAGGTCCTTACTTTCAATATTTTAGCCGCAAGTTCTAAGTCATTTACCCATCTAAGTTAGCAACTATACTAAACAAACATAGTTTTCAAAACAATTTATGACAAGTATTAATATTAACATCATTATCAAGCTCCATTCTTACTCAGCGAAGCATAGCGATCAAGTAGTCCCAAACTGTGAGAGGCAGACGAATCGATTTGAATTTCTTAATCATGTATGGCGAACCTAATCTCACGACATCCGCGCACCACGAAGGGTCGCTTCACTTGTCCGTCGTCCCCATCAATTCCCAGACCCGAGTCGGGCCCACTTCCCTTGGTGCAAGGCTCCATAGACCTAGCCTCTGCCATCCTATGACTGCACCTGTCACCACATGCGGCCGCAAGGGAACTTTGTTCCAGAGACAGTGGAACGATCCGCTCACGTCCTGGTTCAATCAGGTACTAGGCTTCCCCATCCCATACTAGGTATGAGATTAGTACTTTCAAACACTTGATCACGAACACTATCACATCTCAACCTTAGTCCAATTTCGTGTAGACAGACGGGGCAATCCACTGACCACCAAAATAGTTCATAGAGCCCAGCCCCGTCCATCGTCCTTATAGTTGTAACAAAAGGATAGCAAACAACTCCTATAACTCGCGAGTGATAGTCAATCACTCGACTTTCCTTGAGTCCTATTAAGCATTGCAACTGCTCGGCCTATCATACTAGTGTTCCAAATAAAGGGGTACTATGTTCATGAATCTATGGTTTCAATCAAATCCTAGAAACGTAAATGCACAATCAAAGCAACCAATATATATTGCAAGTAGTTAAAGATAGGAGTTTTATGCTTCGGGGCTTGCCTTCACGCGGGAAGGTAGCGAACAGGGACTCCCTCTCTACCGAGTCCTGAAGAAGACTAACCGCTTTGTGTGGACCGCCGAGGCCCAGGAGGCGCTTGACCGGCTCAAGCACATCCTGACGAAGGCCCCAATCCTGGTCCCACCGACCGATGGGGAGCCACTCCTGCTCTGCATCGCAGCAACCACCCAGGTGGTTAGCACCGCTCTAGTGGTGGAGCGAGAGGAGGAGGGACACGCCCTCAAGGTGTAGCGCCCGGTGTACTTCATCAGCATGGTCTTGTCCAAATCCAAGACCCGCTACCCTCAAATCGAAAAGCTCATATACGCAGTCCTCATCATGAAGAGGAAGCTTCGCCACTACTTCACCTCCCACCTGGTGATGGTCGTGTCATCGTTCCCCCTCAGCGAAGTGATTCAGAATCAGGATGCCACAGGATGGATCGCAAAGTGGGCGCTCGAGCTTATGGACTAGGGCATCACCTACGTCCCCCGGACAACCATCAAGTCCCAGGTACTCGCCGACTTTGTCGTAGAATGGACGGAGATCCAGACGCCATTAGCATCAGAGAAGCAGGAGTACTAGACAATGTATTTCGACGGGTCGCTGATGAAAGCTCGCGTCGGAAAGGGCCTGGTTTTCGTCTCCCCCCTCGGCGTGCGCATGAGGTACATGATCCGCATCCATTTTCCCGCATCTAACAATGTCGCCGAGTATGAGGCTCTCCTTAATGGGCTTCGCATCGCCATCGAGCTGGGCATCCGACGGCTGGACATCCGGGGCAACTCTCAGCTAGTCGTTGAGCAAGTCATGAAGGAGTGGAGCTGCCACGATCCCAAGATGGCGGCGTACTGCAACAAAGTCCACAAGCTCGAGGAAAAGTTTGACGGTCTGGAGCTCAACCACGTCGCAAGATGCTTCAACGAGGCAGCTGACGAGCTGGCAAAGGCGGCGTCCGGTCGGAAGCCAATCCCCGATGGCGTCTTCATCAGTGACCAGCATAAGCCCTCGATATGCTACAAGGAGCCGGGAGAGGCTGGCAATGTGCCACCTATTCCGGACTCGGGAGCCGACCCGGGAGAGGTCGGCAACACGCCACCTGTCCCAGACTCGGAGGTCAATCCCTCTGACCCCGAGGTCATGGAAATCGACATGAATCTAGCGGAGGGGCCCGACCCTCCACCTGACTGGAGAGTCCCATACCTCAATTACCTCATCCGCGAGTTGCTCTCGACGGACAAGACAGAAGCGCGAAGGATTGCCCGCCATGCCAAATCCTTCGTCATTATCGACCAAGAGCTCTACAAGCGGAGCCATACCAGCATCCTGCAATGCTGCATCCCGATCGAGCAGGGAAAGGCGTTACTCTAGGACATTGACGCTGGAGCCTGCGGCCACCACGCCGCACCAAGAACCCTCATCGAGAATGCCTTCCGACAGGGCTTCTACTGGCCGACGGCGGTAGCCGACGCCACCCGCGTGGTGCGCACCTGCGAAGGATGCCAGTTCTTCGCGCGATAAACCCATCTTCCCGCCCAAGCACTCGAGACCATCCCCATCATGTGGCCCTTCGCGGTCTGGCATCTGGACCTCATCGGGCCCTTCAAGAAGGCGCTTGGGGGCTTCACCCACCTGCTCGTCGCCGTCGACAACTTCTCGAAGTGGATCGAGGCACGACCAGTTGCGCAGATCAAGTCCGAGCAGGCGGTGCAATTCTTCACCAACATCATCCATCGCTTCGGAGTTCCCAACTCCATCATCACGGACAATGGCACGCAGTTCACCAGGAAGAAATTCCTCAAGTTCTGCAATGATCACCACATCCGAGTGGACTAGTTGGCTGTAGCGCATCCCCGCACAAACGGACAGGTTGAGCGGGCCAACGGCATGATATTCCAGGGTCTCAAGCCACAGATATTCGACCGCCTCAACAAGTTCGGCGGCCAATGGGTCGCGGAGCTCCCCGCAGTCCTATGAAGCCTGAGGACAACCCCCAGCAGGGCAACCGGCTTCACCCCGTTCTTCATGGTCTATGGGTCCGAGGCAATCCTCCCCACCGACCTGGAGTATGGGTTGCCGAGGGTCAGAGCATATGACGAACGAGGGAACCAAGCATCTCTCGAGGACGCGCAAGACCAGCTCGACGAAGCGCGTGACGTGGCCCTGCTGCACTCGGCCAAGTACCAGGAAGCTTTGCGACGGTATCACAGCCATAAGGTACGGGGTCGGGCCTTCAACGTCGCTGACCTGGTGCTTCGCCTCGTCCAAGACAACAGAGGTCGGCACAAGCAGACCCCTCCGTGGGAAGGTCCTTTCATCATCATGCAAGTACTGCGGCCGGGCACGTACAAGTTGGTGACCCCCGATGGGCAGGTCTTCACCAACGCTTGGAACATCGAGCAGCTAAGACATTTCTATCCTTAGCTATTATTTCCAAGTTTGTACATACATAATTCCGTCATCTTTTAGTTCGTGAAAAGGGGCTGTTTTGAGTTGCCCTCGCTAAAGTTTTGTCCCAAGCTTAGGGATATCCGACCCAGGGTCGCATATCCCTCGGGGGCTATCAAGGGCTCCGGCCCAAGACACTTGGCGTCTTCTCAAAACACCATCTTTTTGAACCGATCCTCTTCCAAAATGTTTGGGCGTGAAAAGAAAGGAGTGCGCGAATGACGCTCGGGCAAGACTGATCGGACTGCGAGAAACATACGCTCTAGCAGCTACGGCGCCTTTGCTCATCGGCACTTCCTAACGCGTCTGACTCGCGCTCTGATCTTTCCAAACCCAAAAAATAGAAAGAGAATCGAAACCTTTTTCCAAAAATTGCATGAACCAAAAAGGCCTCTATGGCCATCACAAAAGCAAGTTCAAAATTACTTAACTTATTTACATATTTTTGGGCATCTTGGCCTGATACAGCTAGCTCATCCCCGGGTCCTACGGCGGGATGGCTTCATCCTCCAGGAGCTTCACCAAGGCCTCTGCTGGATTGAGCACCCACGTGTCGATCTCGTCCAGCTCGGCCTCAAAGTAGCCGGAGGCGTACCCCCCCCCCCCCCCCCCCCTCGGTCATCGGGTCGAAGTTGATGCCAGAGTAATATGAGCCGAAGATGCCGAATGCCCTCCTCACACCAACATGGAGCGCCTCTCGAGCGATCTCACGGGCCCTACCGGTACGTACCCGAGGATACGAGCCACTAGCGTGTTCGTCCCCTCCTCTTGCATCAGAATGAGGTCCTCCCAAGACGATGCGAAGAGCGTCCCACAGGTTGGCAAGCTCGACGTGCTCCGCATCGGTGGCGTCCCTCAGCCGGGCGAGGTCGGCCTCAAGGCCTGTCCAGAAAAACCCGCCAAGTCAGAAACCAGCGCAACATGCTAGCAAGAAGACAACGAAAGCCTTATCCTCAGATTGGGCTCTCAGCAGACATTCCTGGTCGAGCCCTTGAGACACAGCGGTCTAAAGCCCCTGCATCTGCGACTCGAGTTGACTGACCTCCGCCCCAAGGTCGGCCGCCACCCTCACGGCCTCAACCTTCCGGCCCGCCTCGAGGTCGCGCTCCTGCCGAGCCGTGTGTCGCTCGTGCCGGATGCGCTCAACGGTTTTTTGAAGGGCCTCATGCTCCTTCCTCAACCATGAGAGCTCCTCGGCATCATGGCGGGCCCTCTCGGCAGCGGCCCGAAACTTGTCCTCTGCCCTTCGCGCGCCTTCGCGCGCCTCCTGCTCCCACGTTCGCAGGTCGGTGGTGTTCTGCTGGGCGGTGGCGAGCTGCCCGGTCAGCTCCCCGGTCCGCCGCAGCTCCCTGGCGAAGCGCTCCCAGACCCCCTGCTCACGCCGGAGGAACTCGGATTTCCCCCGGCTGCATTCCTGGAGGGCCTACAGAATGATTTTTGCTCAAGAGCCGTCGGGAGAAAAAAGGGACGGAGAAATGAAAGAAAAATAACCACCAAGGAGAACACCGTACCTGACCGCCAGGAACAACAATGCCATCAAGCTTCCCCATCGTGGATGACAGGGCGGCACGGATGTCTTCGAGTCTACCCTACACCTCCTACCATCTTTTCCGCTCCCCGACATCGTCCAGCATGAAGCGGGGCCTCTGTGGATCCTCACGGGACATCCAGCGCACGGTCGGCCCTCCCCACACGTTGGGGTCACGACCAAGCGGGATGAGGGCACAAGAGGACTCTCCGACCAGCCCCGACGGCGCCACCATCTCCGCCACCGCCGCCGTCCCCATCGTCGCCGCCGTCCCCGCCATCGCTGTCGGGGTAGGCACTACCGTCTCCACCGCCGCTGTCGTCTCCATCGTTGCCGCCACCATCTCCGCTACCACTGCCATCTCCACCGCCGTTGCCGCCACCTCCACGGCCGGCGTCTCGGACATTGGTGCCTCCCTCCCCAGCTCCTCCTCTGCCTCGTCATCAAGGTTTATCACCTCCTTGGATGAAGGAACCCCAGGAGCAGCATCTTGTCCCGCAGGGTCAGTTGCGGGGGCAGAAGGCGAGACAGGGGTCGGCCCCTGCTCCTACCCGACTGCGGCACCCTTTCGCCAATCGCCGCCGGGGAGGCCGCCTCCATAGGGGGCACCGCGGCCCCTCCAACGAAACTACCGCTCAATCCCGGCGGGGTCATGGTTGGCCCCACGGAGGCGATCGACACCCGGAGCGCCTTCTTCAGCACCAGTGGCAGGAACAAGTCCCACAGAGCAGCACTGCGAGACGATGACAACCTCATCAAAAACATCTTGACTCTAGGAAGGGAATAAGGTGCGCGAGAACTTTCCACTTACCTCGCAGTGGTACAAGGGCGGCGAGCGCACTTCGCCTCTGAGCTCGACGCCGACCCTAGGACATCCAATAGCGGCCGCTTGCCGCTACCCCTCTGCTCGTGTGACGCGGGCACAGGGCCGGGGGTCGGTCCTGTTGATCCCTGAGGCGCGTCCCTCGCCAACCCCCAGGGCATGGCCTCCGAGGCCTGCGGGGTCGGGCCCTGTGCGGGTGGTCCGCTCGACCTGTCCCCCGCGTCCGGTTGAGGGGGCTGGTCCCGGATGATGAGCGCATCCGGCACGAAGGCTGGAACATAACCCTCCTCCTCCTCCTCCTCGGTCTCATCTTCATCATCCTCATCGTCATCGTCGTCGTCCGACGCGACCGCGCCCCTCCACTTCCTTTGGAACTCTTTCGCGGCCCTCTTCCTCTTCCTCGTCGTCTCTTTGTCTTTCCTCCTCTTCTGCTTTTCGGTGAGGAAGCGGTTCTGCTGCCGCCGCGCTGTGTCCTCTGGCACCGGCGGGCGCGAGGTCATGACCTGGTTTAGCTCACCCTGCAAATTCAAAGACTCCGCGTCAGAACGGCAAACTAGAAAATGCAGGAAAGAAGAATGAGAGTGCAAAATTCTCACCAGCGTGACGAAGTCCTCGTCCGGGCGCATCGGAGGGTGACCCGGCACTGGGTAGATGATGTCCCTGTCATCCAACGCCTCCCAGACGCGCTGCTCGATCTCGGCATCGGCAAGCACGCCCGTCGCAAGGACGGTGCCGTCAGTCGCCACGTCGGGAACCATATCGCCGAGCGCACAGGCCCGGAGCATCAGTGGCACCACCCTCCGAGCGTGGTACGCCCCAATAACTCCGGCCCCGGTTAGACCCTCCTCCTTCAAGCGATTGATGGCCTGAAGAAGACTGGCGATGTGTTTCTTCTCCTTCTCAACCGAACCGTACGACCAGTGGTTCGGCGCCACCTCGATGACGTGGCCGGTGAACTCCGGCAAGGGGGACTTAGGGCAGTTCTTCACATAGAACCACTGCTGATGCCACCCCTTGTGGGACGCCGCGGTCTTCATCGCCATGTACTCCATGGCGCGATTCTGGCGGAGGTGGATGCCGGCGCACCCCATCGGCACCGGAACCGTCCGCACCTGGATCCCCCTCTTCTCGATCTTGTGATGTAGGCTGACCGTGAAGAAGTATTTCTAGAGCGAGAAGTTGGGCTCGATCCCCAGGTACCCCTCGCATAGAGCGACGAATGCCGCGATGTGCTTGATCCCGTTGGGGTTGAGGTGCTGCAGCTCGAGCCCGTAGTAGTGCAGCAGCCCGCGGAAGAAGAGGCTCGGCGGAGTCGTGAACCCCCTCTTGTGGAAGTGCGCGAACGAGACGACGTATCCGTCATCCGGCTGCGGCGCATCCTCCTTCCCGGGGTAAAGCCACTCGTTCTTGGCAGTCCTCTCACAAAGGAGGCCCTTCTTCACGAGGCCGGTGGCGCGCGCGGTGCTGAAGTTCGAGCGCATCCAGGACTCCATCGCTAAAGGAATGGAAGGCTTAATGGCGGGGGCGGAGAAGGCTGCTGCGCTGGAGCGAAGGGAGGCGAAAGGTGCGCAAGAAGACAAGAAAGGCTAGAGACGAGTGCGGGGCGGAATCGGCAAGGCGTATGCGGATGGAGACGACAAGGAAATCGCTCGAGTCCTTGCTGCCTACAACAAGGCAGCCGATTCGGTCATTGCAGCCCCTCCTTCTGATAAGCTTAGGGGCTTTTTGGTTCCGTTTGCTTATTTTTAGCACGCGTCACATCGAATGTTTAGATACTAATTAGGAGTATTAAACGTAGACTATTTACAAAACCCATTACATAAGTGGAGGCTAAACGGCGAGACGAATCTATTAAGCCTAATTAAGTCTAATTAATCCATCATTAGCAAATATTTACTGTAGCAACATATTGTCAAATTATGGACTAATTAGGCTTAATAGATTCGTCTCGCCGTTTAGCCTCCGCTTATGTAGTGGGTTTTATAAATAGTCTACGTTTAATACTTCTAATTAGTATCTAAATATCGATGTGACGGGTACTTAAAAATAAGCAGCCTAAACCAAACCAGGCCTTAAATGATGGAGTCAACTTTCAAACACGCCGGCCAGCGGCGCATGATCAATACTGTACTGTACCGTCGTTCATCTGTTCCATCGTCACCATCACTCCGAAAGTGACAGCATGCACAACATATATCTATGATCGCCCATTTACTCAATTAATAATATTTACTACCATGCGTCATATCGTTCCTTTCCTCTAAAACACACCACATCAATCGCTGTGCGCAGAAGCATTTGACTGATTGGGTTGTCATTTCTTATAGGAGGACAAATGCCTTTTCCTTCTTACCCACTTTTGTACCATCTAAACTTTTTTTTAAGAGCTAGCTAATGTGGGGTCCGTTTTTAACACTGTTGTATTAACACTAAGAGAGAAACGACTCTCGATCCAACCCTTTAGTCCCGGTTGGATGTGGATCCGGGACTAAATCAGCTCTAGTCCCGCGTCTAAATTAGCTAATGTGGGGTCCGTTTTTAACACTGTTGTATTAACACTAAGAGAGAAACGACTCTCGATCCAACCCTTTAGTCCCGGTTGGATGTGGATCCGGGACTAAATCAGCTCTAGTCCCGCGTCTAAATTTCAGAGTTCATGGAGACCCCTTTAGTCCAGGTTTCTAGCACAAACCCGTACTAAAGGTGACACTTTAGTCCCGGTTGGTGTTACAAACCCGGACTAAAGCCTCACACCCCTTTAGTCCCGGTTTATAATAAATACCGAGACTTTCTTTTTCAGCATGTTTTGTAATAAATAAAGTAGTTTTTCCCAACCAGGACTTTTAGATTCGGGGTATAAATTAAATATGTAGATTTAGGGTATAAATATGTACCAGTAGGTCTTGTAAACGTATTCATCGATAATACAACTTCTCTCGACTTCACGCCAAACCCTAGTTTTAGTAGTTTTCAACATGACTCGGCAGCGACCAGTTCAAAAGAACCTATTGCCGCAACCAGTTCAAAAGAGTCTTTCAGCATGACTCAGCTCTAGTCCTGGGTCGCTGTTTTCAGACTCCCGTTACATATAGCACCCGTTTTCATGACCGAAAACGTGTCCGGTGGCCACTTTCACATCTTTGTCCATCCCCCGTTGTCATGCTCCTGTGACCTGCACAATTTTTCATGGCCGAAAATGCGTGCGGAGGCCATTTTCACATCTTCAGTCCATCCCCCACATTTTCAACCCCAGTGACTGATGTCGCTATTTTCAGGCTCCCGTGACCTATAGCACACGTTTTCATGGTTGAAAATGCATCCGGAGGCCATTTTCACGTCTTCGGTCCATCCCCGATGTTTTCGACCCCGATGGCCGGTGTTGCTGCTTTCGGGCTCCCGTGACCTATAACACACGTTTTCATGACCGAAAATGTGTCCGGAGGCCATTTTCACGTCTTTGGATCATCCCCCATGTTTTCTAGCCCGGTGGCCGGTGCCGCTGTTTTGGGCTCCCATGAACTATAGCACATGTTTTCATGGCGGAAAACGCGTGCGGAGGCCATTTTCACGTCTCGGGTCCATCCCCCACGTATTCAACCCCGGTGGCTGGTGTGGCCATTTTTGGGCTCCCGTGACCTATAGCACATGTTTTCATGGACGAAAACGCGTCCGGAGGCTATTTTCACGTCTTTCGGTCCCGCCCCTAAATTTTGGTCCTCGGTGGCCGGTGTGGCCATTTTCGGGCTCACGTGACTTATAGCACACGTTTTCGTGGACAAAAACGTGTCAAGAGGCCATTTTCATGTCTTCGGTCCATCCCCCACGTTTTCGACCCCGGTGGCCGATGTCGTTGTTTTCGGACTCCCATGACCTATAGCACATGTTTTCGTGGCTGAAATTGTGTCCGTAGGCCAATTTCACATCTTCAGTCCGTCCCCATGTTTTCGACCCCGGTAGCCGGCGTTGCTATTTTTGGGCTCCCGTGATCTATAGCACATGTTTTCATGGCCAAAAACGCATCCAAAGGCCATTTTCACATCTTCGGTCCATCCCCCACGTTTTCGACCTGGTGGCTGGTGTGGCCGTTTTCAGGCTCCCGTGGCCTATGGCACACGTTTTCGTGGCCGAAAACACGTCCGGAGGCCATTTTCACGTCTTCGGTCCATCTCCCACGTTTTCGACCCCGGTGGCCGGTGTGGCCGTTTTCAGGGTCTCGTGACCTATTGCACACGTTTTTGTGGCTCAAATTGGTCCGGAGGCCATTTTCACGTCTTCGGTCCATCTCCCACGTTTTCGACCCCGGTGGCCGGTGTGGCCGTTTTCAGGGTCTCGTGACCTATTGCACACGTTTTCGTGGCTAAAAATGGTCCGGAGGCCATTTTCATGTCTTTCGGTTCAGCCCCTACATTTTAGTCCTTGGTGGCCGATGTGGCCGTTTTTGGGCTCCTGTGACCTGTTGCACATATTTTCGTAGCCGAAAACACGTCCGGAGGCCATTTTCACGTCTTCGGTCCATCCCCACATTTTCAATCCCGGTGGCTGTTGTCAAGCTCCCGTGACTTATAGCACATGTTTTCATTGCCCAAAACGCGTCCGGAGGCCATTTTCATGTCTTCGGTCCATCCCCCACGTTTTCAACCCCGGTGGCCAGCGTCACTGTTTTCGGGCTCCCGTGACCTATAGCACATGTTTCGTGGTCGAAAATGCGTCCAGAGGCTATTTTCACGTCTTTGGTCCATCCCCCACGTTTTCGACCCCGGCGGCCGCCGTTGTCAGGCTCCCGTGACCATAGCACACGTTTTCAAGTCCGAAAACGCGTCCGAAGGCCATTTTCACGTCTTCGGTCCATCCCCCACGGTTTCGACCCCGATGGCCGATGTCGCTGTCTTCGGGCTCCTATGACCTATACCACATGTTTTCATGGCCAAACATGTGTTCGGAGGCAATTTTCTCTTGCTTGATCCAGCCCCTACATTTTAGTCCTCGGTGGCCGGGGTGGCCATTTTCGAGCTCCCGTGACCTATAACACACATTTTTATGACCGAAAACACATACGAAGACCATTTTCAAATCTTCGATCCATCCCCTACATTTTAGTCCTCAGTGGACGGTGTCACCGTTTTCAGGCTCCACTGACCTATAGCACATGTTTTCGTTGCCGAAAACGCGTCCGTAGGCCATTTTCACATCTTTGGTCCATCCCCCCACATTCTTACCCCAATGGCCGGTGTCGCTGTTTTCGGGCTCCGTGGCCTATAGCACACGTTTTCGTGGACGAAAACTCGTCCGGAGGTCGTTTTCACGTCTTCGGTCGATCCCCCACGTTTTCGACACCAGTGACCAGTGTCGCCTGTTTTTGGGCTCCTTGACCTATAGCACATGTTTTCATGGCCGAAAACGCGTCCGGAGGCTATTTTCACGTCTTTGGTCCATCCCCCATGTGTTCGACACCGGTGGCCGGCGTCGCTGTTTTTGGGCTCCCGTGACATATAGCACACGTTTTCGTAGCCGAAAATGCGTCCGAAGGTCATTTTCACGTCTTCGGTCCATCCCCCATGTTTTCGACCCCAATGGCCGGTGTCGTTGTTTTTGGGCTCCCATGACCGATAGCACACATTTTCGTGGTCGAAAACGCGTCCAGAGGCCATTTTCACGTCTTCAGTCAATCCCCACGTTTTTGACCCCGGTGGCCGGTGTCGCTGTTTTCGGGCTCTCGTGCACGTTTTCATGGTCGAAAACGCGTCCGGAGGCCATTTTCACATCTTCGGTCCATCCCCCACGTTTTTGACCCCGTTGGCCGGTGTTGCTGTTTTCGAGCTCCCGAAAATAGCGACACGAGCCACCAGGGTCGAAAATGTTAGGGATGGATCGAAGACGTGAAAATGACCTCCGGATGCGTTTTTGGCTATGAAAATGTGTGCTATAGGCCACGGGAGCCCGAAAATGGCCACATCGGCCACCGAGGACTAAAATGTAGGGGTTGGACCAAACAAGTGAAAATTGCCTCCGAACACATATTCAGTTAAGAAAACGTGTATTATATCTTGTTTTTCGTCCTTCCTGCTGCATCCGATGGAGGTATCCGTGGGTTTATAACGTGGAGCTTCTTTCCTCAACCATGACCTATAGCGCATTTTTCTCTGAAATAACGCATGTCTTGTGGTTTTTTTTTTCACTTGTTCAGATGATCCTACTCGTTTTCATCTCAGGTCTCTGGTGCAGGTAGTTTCCACCTCCCATGAGCCAAAGGACATGTTTCCTTGGCCGAACACGTGCCCAATGTCATTTTTCACTTGTTGGAGTGGTTGTCTTTTTTGTCCTAGATCTCCGATCTAGCTGTTTTCCACCGAAATGTGTGTCTACTAGCATTTCTCACTTGTCCTACTGGTTTTTATTCTGGGTGTTGCCTAGGAAATTAAATGGTGGAGTCAATCAGCTTGAGGCCGCACGGATGCAAAATACCCTACGAGATGTATGCTCTTGGTTACTTTAGCATTCGATCCCAGTTACCAAGCGTATGCCTCTCTTTGTATAACTCCCTCTCGGGGGAGGAGGAGCCTTCTTGTAAAATTTTCATTCCACCGCCTAAGGTGTGAATGCGGCTGCTTGGTCACTACCGCCTTGTCACCCCGGGTTTGCACAAAAAATACCATCGATCTTAATTATTCCGGCTTGCACAAAAAAAAAATAACATCGATCATAACTCAAACTGGTAGCAATTCATACTACACTCAGCAGAATTAATTCATAGTGTACTTAGGAGCAGGGTGGTAGCTAGACTCCGGGCAGCGGATCGAAGCGCGGAGTGGGAATGAGCACGAGCGGCTGCTTCCGTGCGGCGACGAGCCCCTCGGCCTCCTCCATGTCGAGCGGCGGCGCCTTGGAGTGCCCCTGCGGGATGGGCACCGCCCAGTCGAAGCACTGCACGAGCGCGGCGAGGAACGCCGGCACAGACACCATGGCGAGGCCCATGCCGGGGCAGGCGCGGCGGCCGCTCCCGAAGGGGATGAGCTGCATGTGCTGGCCCTTGGGGTCGACGCCGGCGCCGGCGCCGCCGGGCATGAAGCGCTCCGGGCGGAACTGGAGGGGCTCCTCCCACGATCCCGGGTCGCGGCCGATGGAGAAGATGTTGAAGAAGACGGAGGTCTTGGGCGGGATGGTGTAGCCGCGGACGTGCACGGGCTCGATGGTCTCCCGCTGCGCGAACACGGCCGGCGGCTGCAGGCGCAGGGTCTCCTTGAAGACGGCCTGCAGGTAGGGAAGCCGCGCGACGTCGTGCTCGCCCACCAGCCGCGCGCCGCCCACGACGTCGTCCACCTCCGCGCGCAGCCTGTCCAGGCACGCCGGGTGGTTGATGAGGTGCGACAGCATCCACTCCACGCTGGTGGCGGTCGTGTCGGACCCAGCGGTGAAGATGTCCTGTTCGTTGTCGTGTACATGTTGCATAAATTATTTGCATAAAAAGAGATGCAAAGAGATATGGTGTAGTACTGACGAGGATGAAGGCCTTGATGTTCTCCCTGGTGAGCTTGACCTCGGCGTTCTGGTCCTCCGCGGCGTCCATGAGGATGTCCAGCAGGTCCTTGGTGGCGGCCTTTTGTTGGCCGGCCGCCGCCGGCGACCGCCGCGCCTCCTCCTTTGCCGTGATCATGATCTCCATGAGCGCGTCGAACTTGTCCCTCACCTCGCGCGTCCTCCTCGTGAGCCCCTGCAGGTCCCACCCCCGGCAGATGCCGACGTAGTCCTCGAGGTTGAAGGCCCCCACGACCTCGGCGACGTGCTTGGCGCAGTCCCTCGCCGCCTCCGTCATGTGGCCCGGCAGCGCGCTGGCCACCATGCGCATGATGGCGTTGTTGGACATGCTGATGAGGTGGCGGCTGACGTCCACGGCCTCGCCCCTCGCCGCCGCGTCGCGCGCCGCCCGCAGCACGGCCGCCAGCTCCGCCTCCCGCACGGGGCGCAGCTGCTCGACGGTCCTCGGGCCCAGCAGCTCCGACATGCAGAGGCGCTTCATGAAGCGCCAGTGCTGGCCGTAGGGCGCGAAGGCGAAGCCGGCGTCGTCGTAGGCCAGGTGGCGCGTCACCACCGTCAGCGGCCGCTCCGGGATGCTGGCCTCGAACTTGAGGAGGTCGCGCGCGGCGTCGGCGGTGCCGGCGACGACGCAGTGCGTGGAGGGGCCGAGGCGCAGGTACACGAGGGGCCCGTAGCGCGCCAGGATGCGGTCGAAGGCCCGGTGCGGCGGCGGGCGGATCAGGTGCAGGTGGCCGATCAGCGGGAGAGCCATCGGGCTCGGGGGCAACCGGTGGCTACCGCTCCTCCTCCTGCTGACGAGCGCCGCCGAGAGTGCGAGGAGGAGCAGGAGGGCGGCCACAGCAGCGGCGGCCTCCATTTCTGGTTGCTTTTTTCCGTTCCTGGTGTGCTAGCTAGCTTCTCTCCGGCGGCGACGACAGAGCTTAGATTTTTTTGCCTTAACATATATAACAATTATATGGTGGGACGAGGAGGAAGGAAGGCCACCCATGGCACCTACCCGGCGTATCCATCGCTGAGGTTGGTCGATGGGCTTCGTGGCTACTGCTTTCATTTATATTGCAGTGTCGGGTAGGTGCCATATACGGGCCCGATTGCACCATCCAGCTCGCTCCAACCCTACCGATAATTCGTTTTGATATTTTTTAGGTGCATAATAAAAACTATGTATTTAGACACAACACAAATTAACCTAGATGCATGGTAAAAGTTATATCTCTAGCAAAGTTAAAATAATTTACAATTTGCGAACTAAGCGTAGCTCAGCTGATAAGGTTTCTTGTGGTGGAACTTGTCCACCAGGGTTCGAGCTCTCAACTCGGCACTGGTGCTCATATTTTCCTAGATTTATTCTAGGATGTAACCGGCGCTATTTTTTCAGTGGTAGGCGGTATGCCATCGACAGCGAGACCCTAGTGGTGACTTCATCGATCTCGAGGATTTGTCGGCTCAGTCTTTCGGAGGAGCTTGTATGAGTAGGGTTGTGTGCGTGTGTTCGTAGGAGCAAGTATACGTGCGTGTATGTGAGTGTCTACGTCTGTGCTGTGTGATTCGAAAAAAAACTTATAATTTGGAACGGATGGAGTACCAAGTAGAAAAACATATAAGAATGAACAAAAAAAATTTATATCTATATCTTGGGCGCCGATAGGGTTGATGAGCTTGGAGCCTTCAGGTCCTTGTACCTACAGCAAGATCAAATAAAGATTGCTGACTTAATCATCAGTAAAATTAAGGAAATTAAATGATTACATCAATTTGTTTAATTTGCTGGATACATGCGGATATATATAGATTATGCATGCATGTATGTATTGCCAACTTGATCACATATATATAATTGGAAGGAATTATTACGATGTGTACGGTGAGAGTGGTCGCTCTGCTTTCGCCGGCTCTCTGCTGGAGGGTCTGGCTTTGGCTCACCCATTGGCTATTGACTTCACCTTCTCCGTTTCGTCCTCGGCGGGGGGTTCCTGCGAGTGGTTTCGTTAGGTTTGGTTTGATTTATTCACATGCTTCTGATAAAAAAAACGTCCTTAATAGTCTTTTCTTTTTTAGAGGGATATTTTTTATAGGGTTTTGTCATTGATGTGGACCGCGGCAATAAATTACATAGATAACGAGAAGTCATTAAGGGAAAGCATTGGAGGACTAATGAGAAAAGACTTATTTACATTTATTAAATGATAAGCTTGGTTGTGTTTCTTATCATTGTGTCAAGGTGAAATATCCCTACGTCAAAAGAGAATATAGGGAGTATTACGTACCCTCTTGGAAGGGATGGCGGCGAGGAGCTGCTCCATTGGCAGCAGCGGCGCGGTTGTCTCGGCGATCACCTCCACCACCTTGCAGTAGGCCGCCCTCCTATTGTTGGCCATGCATCCGATGAGCTCCGCCACCTGGAGGTTGGAGACGAGGCCACCCACGTAGGTGTCCTCCATTGCCACCACCAGGTTGTGTGTCTCCTTAAAAGTGTCTGTCGGCCTCTCCATTCCTCCGGGCCTTATGATCTACTTACACCATTATTAATTGGCAGCATTCCTTACACCGTGTAATGTAATATAAATTTCATGCTCCGTCCGTCCCAGAATATAGCTATGTTTAGATTTTTTTCAAAGTCAAATATAAAAGAAAAATAATTGGCAGCATTATATTATTGGCAAATCGACAACGACACGTACAAGCTAAGGTAAGGTAGGAATTAATTAGAGCAGGAGGGAGTGCCTGCCTATACCGTGTATGGGATGCCACTGGCGATGAGTGCTTCTTCAGCTCGTCTCTTCCAGAGCAGAACGCCCCAGAACAAGCTGCTTGTTCATTAATTATTAGTTATATTTGCCAAGAAAATCGATTAAGCCACGAATTAGTATCAAGCAGCTAGTAGGCCGTTGTTGCTTATATTAATTAATTCCAAGTGAGATGGGATCGATCGATTACTTGAGGAGGAACGCAGGGAAGCCGATCCTGTTGGTGCCCAGGGATGTAACCAGGACGAAGTGCTCGACCTGTGCAGCAGTGGCTGCTTGTACAAGCTTGGTGGTGGCCATGTAGTCGATGCGGTACGGCCCCGTGACATCCAAGATCTCCTTCTCGCTGGCACCAATGGAGCACACCACCAGTGAAGCATTGCCGATGGCCTCAACGATGCCGTCCTGCGGCTGCTTCTCCAGATCACACTCCACGATCTCAAGCTTCTCCGAGGCTGCATATCGATTAATAAGATCACTATCATCAGCTCGATATATTAGATAGATGACACTGATCGAGATCGCATCGTTGTCTGCGTTGATCATCTCACGCGAAATCGCAGCTGCTGCGTTGCCGTCTAGTTTCAGCTGCTGGACGCTCTGGAAATCAATGCAGATTCATTCCTTCATTATTCATATTGATCATCCTCTCCATTGTATTGAGTAAATAAAATAAATAATTGATGCACAAGCAAGCTAAGTAAGGTACCTGCACCAGGGACGACGCCCTCTCCGCGTTCCTGACGGCAGCGCGGACACGGAAGCCAAGCTTGATGAGCTCCCTTACGGCTCGGGAGCCAACTCTTCCGGTGGCGCCGGCCACGAAGACGAGGTCTTTCTCTTTCTGCTGCTGCTGCGGCGGCGGCGGCGTCGCGGCACTAGAAGCGGAAGCAGAAGCACGAGGCGGCCATGCCCTTGGCCGGGCTGGTAGTGAGTTACTGCTACTGATCAAGCTCCTCTGCTTGAGCTTGAGCAGCCACGGACTAGGGCGACTGGTATTGCATGACGCCGGCGACGAAGAAGATGGGTGGCCGTGGCGCAGAGGCGACAGGGAGGCGACGGTGTCCATGCCCACTCCCAGCTCTTCTCACGGGAAAACTAAACACACCGACACGGCCGGATGAATTTTTTAGGATCCGACGTGGCGTCGCCGAGTCCACACTCTGGGATAGCGTGGGGTCCACCCCTAATCCCCCTTGTCGTTTCTCGTCCTCTCTCTTGCCCCGGCAACACCTCGCTTTCTTCCATTTAACTTGATTGAGCCCCACTTTTTATTCGGTTGCAGTTCTTTCTAGCTAAACATGAGGTTTACAGCCCATATATTTGGACTTGTGCCGTGGCAAATCCTCAGGTAAAGAGTCCCTTTGGTAAGAATCCGGCTCCTCCTAAAATATCTCCAGACTCTAACTTTTCTGGTGGAGCAACTTCTCTGGTGAAGTTGAAGTCATTTTAAAAAAATATTTGTCATAACGGCTTCTCCTAAAATATCTCCAGACTCTAGCTTTTCTGGTGGAGCAACTTTTCTGGTGGAGTTGAGGTCATTTTAGAAAAATATTTGTCATAACGGCTTCTCCTATTTCTTCTGAATAATGTGAGGGTCAAATGTATATTGCACCCCTCCCTATTTTCACTTTATTGTACACACAATTTTATATGTTCCCGCAATTTATAATATCATTGCATGCGGAAATTAAAAAAGGATTAATAAGTAATGGATACAATTATAGATTACTAATTATTTCTTTTTCTATTTTTATGGTTCTCTCTTCCCCTTGTTTCTTTCCTCCTTATCCGCTACTCACTCCCATCCTCATCCTTCCTCCACCCAATAGCACACCATGTCCCTCCTTCCTCCACCCAATAGCACACCATGTCCCTCCTTCCTCCGCCTTGCGGTGGTCCCACCATCCTGCAAGCAGCACGTGGCTCTGACCTCATCGTGCCACGCCCTTGCCACCACATTGTGGCCCTGACGCGCCACCCCACTATGGCCTCGCGGTGCAGCCCTCGCCGCTCCCCAGCTCCATCGCGCCGGTCCTGTGCCGTCCCGCAGCCCTAATGCACGCTCCGGCCCTGCCGCATCGCTCCCCTGTCATCGTGCCTTTGCTGCTATCCTACTGCTTCTATTGCTCCACCGCCGTTGGTGCCCAGCTGCACGCTCCGCTGTGGTCGCTACTCTTCGCCACCGTGTGCTCCGCTGCAGTTGGTGCCTAGCTGCTACTTCTGCTTCGCATGGAGCAGCTAGTGCCCGGCAGTGCGCTGCCCTTGGCCACTGCACGCCCCATCGGGGGTTGGGTGGGTTGGGAGGCTGGTGGCATTTTAGGGTGAAAATTAGGTGAACTCTATAGGCATTTTGGTACAATCGATGCGAGTGCGGAAGGAGGAGCCACTGGAGCTAGTATTTTCAGCTCCAGATCTCAGTTCATTTTCGCGAATGGCTTTGCGAGTGCTTCACTATTGAAGTTGTTTTCTTTTATGCATTTGGTATGACTCCTTCAGAAGCTGAAGTCGGAGCCATTGGCGTCCTACCAAAAGCCTCAAAATTTCTATTTCCTTGGCATGACATTCAAGTACCCCCTTTCACCAGTTTTGCCCCAAAGTACAATATGGAACATGTTAAGCCTCAAAATTTCTATTTCCTTGGCATGACATTCAAGTACCCCCTTTCACCAGTTTTGCCCCAAAGTACAATATGGAACATGTTAAGGTGTCTCACGTATTTTTAAGACCAAAACCATATGCAGCAGGATGTGTGCTACATTACACGTATAACAAAAGAATAAAATAGGAGACAAAATAAGAAAGAATGGGCGGCAGGAATCTCAACAATGCGTGTGTTTTTTTGGCCGAATGCAAAGATTAGGACCATTCACGAAGAAGGCGGTGGGCAGGTCCGGTGGGTTCGCAGTCAGGAGGCCGCCGCCGCCGCGACCTCTGACATCAGGCGCGCCTGCGGCGGGTCAATGGGCCGTGGATTGCCATCCAGCTGCTCCATCCGGCTCCAGGCAAGTGATTCCCTGCTCGCTGCTCCACCCATCCCCTGTGACTGACTGGATGAGAGAACTCACTTATCGGCAAGTCCGTTGTCTGCATTACAATAATATGAAATTCATATGATGGATCGATGTACATCCATCATGGGTACAACAACGAATCACGAAACCATAGCGACAGCAATAGCATCACGCAATGCACCCATATCCATGTCATCTCGTAAAGCAGCACCACCACCATCTATGCTAGGTTAGGTTGGATTACCATCATCTTCCTTAAAAATCCCATTCAAAATGCACGGCTAGCTGCGGGGGCCAAGCCCAAGGGCGCGGCATCGGATGCAGGGAGGCGGGTAGGGGCGGCTGGCGGTGGGGGGCAAGCCCAAGGGTGTGGCGTCGGTTGCAAGGAGGCGGGCAGGGGCGGCCAGCTGCGGGGGCTAAGCCCGGCGGAGGCAGGGAGGCGGGTAGCGAGAACCGAGCCGGCGGTGAACTGAGATGGCGGCGACGGGATCTGCAGGAGGTGGCGAACGGGATCTAGCCGGTGGAGAGCGGGAAATTTGCAAGGGACCGGTGGAGGCAGGTGGGGCGGTGGAAAAATCGCTTTGTTTGCCCCAGAAGCACCTCCCGAGCCGCGTACAGGATAAGCGGTGCGCTAGTTATTTCCTAGATTGTGGGCTAAGCGGCTTAGGTGGTAAGCAGGAAATAAGCAAGACGTTTGGGTGAACTTATGGCTTATTTCCACCGATAAATGGGAAATAAGCGGATCCAGGCCCAAAACCACGGCACCCCAACGGGTTCCACCCGCCTACTTGAAGGATCCAAAAATTCTTAGCCTGATTTTAATGCAAACTGAGGGGGGAAAACAGCGTCGTCTCGCAGGGTGACGGGAGGGGCCCCTCCGCCGCCCCAAAAACCACCGCACACTGCCTCCGGACTCCGGACTCCGGACTCCGCACTCTGTGGCTCGCCATAGCTGCTTCTGTCACTGCATGCATGCTTATTGACTGGCTTCCAATGGGCAGCAAGATCAGCGGAAGAGAAGGAAATATGTGATATCCGGCAAAATTAGGGGCACTGGATGGATGAGCTGCCCATGAGCAACTGATTTTATAAGCCACTGGCGCGAGATGGTGACCGACAACGCTGCCTCGTGCTATGCGTTGGAGAAGAAAGGAGAGATCTTTGCATAATTGGGCTGCGGCTAGTGAACGGATTGGATGGGCCACGGCAGCCCATTTCACAACCTAAGGTTTTCCAGGGTTTAGGAGTTGAGTGTCTGCTAATCACATCAGCGGCAATGACATTAACATTGTGGTAACCTGCATTCCATCAACTTCCATAAGCCATAATTTTAGTACCAGCACCAAGGCAAGGAATTCCCAATAACAATCTATCAATCAGAGATTCAGAGTTGGGATGGCTCGTCAGCCAGAACAAATTCATCGAAGCAGGGCAGGCTGTGCACTCCATGATGCATAGGATCATCATCGATGAACAACATAGGTTGGTTTCTTCATTCATCCATTATTGACGGAGAGAGATGGATGATCGAGAAGCAGGCTACCGATCGGATCAGATATTCGGATGGGAGATGTACTATGCAGTACTAGTAATAGAAATTACTTTATTGCTACTAAAAAGAAGACAACAACAAAGGAAGGAAGGATAGATTGGTTGATAATAGACGGCAGAAATGGTCACTCGGATCTGGCGGCGAATCGCTCGACCTTTGGGTCGTTGAGGTTGATCCCGACCATTGCCTCCCCGAGCCCCGCGCTGACTTCGGCGAGGATGTTCGGGTCGCTGTAGTGGGTGACGGCCTGCACGATGGCTCGCGCCCGCCGCGCAGGGTCGCCGCTCTTGAAGATGCCGGAGCCGACGAAGACTCCGTCGCATCCGAGCTGCATCATGAGCGCGGCGTCGGCGGGGGTGGCGACTCCCCCCGCGGCGAACTGGACGACGGGGAGGCGTCCCAGCTGCTTGGTCTGCATGACGAGGTCGTAGGGGGCGGCGATGCGCTTGGCGTAGGCGAAGACCTCGTCGTCGTCCATGTTACGGAGCGCGCGGATGTCGCCCATGACGGAGCGGACGTGGCGCACGGCCTCGACGACGTTGCCCGTGCCAGCCTCCCCCTTGGTGCGGATCATGGCGGCTCCCTCGCGGACGCGGCGCAGCGCCTCGCCGAGGTCGCGGCAGCCGCAGACGAAGGGGACGCGGAAGTTGTGCTTGTTGATGTGGTGGGCGTCGTCGGCGAGGGTGAGGACCTCGCTCTCGTCCACGTAGTCTACGCCGATGGCCTCAAGGATCTGGGCCTCGACGAAGTGGCCGATGCGCGCCTTGGCCATGACGGGGATGGTGACGGCGCGCTTGATGTCGCGGATGAGGCCCGGGTCGGACATGCGGGCGACGCCGCCCTGCGCGCGGATGTCGGCGGGGACGCGCTCCAGGGCCATGACGGCGCAGGCCCCGGCCTCCTCGGCGAGGCGCGCCTGCTCCGGGGTGACGACGTCCATGATGACGCCGCCGCGCAGCATCTGCGCTAGGCCGACCTTGACGGAGAAGGTGGACTTGGACTGCTTGGAGGGCTCCAGCAGGGCGGCGCCGTTGTTGCCGTAGACGGTGACCACGCCGCTGCCGTTGCCGTCGGAAGCCATTTCGTTCTCTCTTGGGAGGTGGGGTGGGGGATTGGTTGGGTTTCTCTCTGGATCTGCTTACTAGTCTCTCTGCTCCCTCTCTCTCGGGAGGTGGATGAGGAGGAGGTGGAGGAGGAGGAGAGAAGATAGGAGGGGATTCTGGAGCCTTCCCTTCCCTCTGCCTGCTTCTTTTAAGGCTCAGGCAGGCTCTCCCACTCCCAGGCACAGAGGGGGGGAGAGAGAGGCGGCGGCGGCGGCGGCTGCCCCGGGCAGGAGAGAACAAGTCTGGTAGGTGGGCGGAAGGGAAATGGGTGGCGACGGCGGTCCAGTGGGATGCACGGACGGCCCAGATGGCCTCCTAGGTCAGTAGGAGTAGTAAAAACACACACGACACGAGGAAAAAGAGGAGGAATCCAATCCCATCTTTCCTTCTTCCTTCCATTCCTTGGTTGGCTGTTGGCCTCTCTTCACCACTCAACTCGAGCGTTCCCTTCTTCCTTTCGACTCCGCGATCTACTGCCCTCTCCGTTTTAAATTATAAGCTATTTCAACTTCCTCTCAAATTTGATCAAATTTATACAATAAAATACTAATATCAAATATGTATTATTAGTTTCTTCATTAAATATATTTTTAATAGTATATCTATTCGGTATCATAAACCTTTATGATGTTTTCTATAATTTTAGTCAAACATAAAATGATTTGATTCTCAAAAAAGTTGAAACGACTTGTTATTTGGAACGAAGGGAGCATTAATTAATTATAGATATAATAATATAAAATATGGCTAGATAGAGCATGTCTCTGCTTTTGAGGATTTTTCTCTACCTTTTCGTTTTCTTATTATTATTTTTTGCCAAAAGGATGGAAATTGGTTTTCCAAAAAAAAAAGAGAAGGTCTTGAATTGGATCCCATGGCCGTCTGCAAACAGAATCTAGCTAGTCCAGTGGCGGGCGGGCGTGGGCGTCAGTGAGAGGGATGTATGGCTTCTTTTCTTTGAAAAGTGAGTAGCAAGCAAACAAAACAAAAGGAGATTCGTGACCTCACCTCACCACCGATGGAGTGGAATGGAATGGAAAGCAGGAGCGCAGCGTCTCCACCGCCGACGCCACACAATTTCCATCACCAACTCAAACTGCTGCTGCGTTTTGCCTGCTTCAAATAGATATTTCTCTTCCTCCTGGCCTTCTTTATCAAAAAAAAATATTTCTCTTCTTCCTTGAAAGAAATATTTTCCGATTTTCCGGTCACAATCCGGATTGTCCAACCTCCGATCCCTAGCACACGCCTTCCCATCCGTTCCCCTCCACCACTTGCGCCGCCGTATCTCCCTATCTCTAAAAGGTTTGTGGAGGCGTGGTCCATGGCGGCGCCCATGAAGGGGGAAGGAGCACCCCCTTCCAAGTGGAGCGTGAAGACGAGGAGCTGCAGGCGGAAGAGGCCAGCCTCTGCTTGCGCACACACCAGCCCCAGCTGCCCCTTGTGCCTACCTACGTGCAGACACCTCCCCTTATCCGATTCGTCGAGGAAAGAGAGAGTCACCAAAATCTATGTGGGCCCCCACAAAAAGGATCAAAAAACAGGCACCGCTCTTCCATGCAGCCCGGCGTCTGGTTTCCTCCGTCCTCGTTTCCTTCGCTGGCGCTTCGATTCATAAATATGAATCGGATCTTCTCTCCTCCGAGTAACGATGCGTCACTTTGAGCATGCCACGTCCGGCACCTGGAGACTTTGGAGTAGAGTCATCAGAGGTGGGTGTAGTTCGAATGTGATATCGATGCATTGCAGTCCTGTTGCCATGGCATGCTGCTAAGGTGTTCGAAGGATTGCCTGCACAAGGAAGTCAATAATGGGAGTGCAGCTACAGTCCACATGTTTCTTGCTGTGAGTTGGGGGGTAGGAAAGAAAAGCTAAATCTTGCATCACTATCTTTAATACATTTCCACCTATCACAAATGGTAAAAGTTAAAATGTTTTACTTCTACAATGTTGATAATTATAATGACAATAAGCCCTCCGATTTCACTGGTAGTTTGCACGCTGATTGAAGGCGTGATGATGGTTAAGAGGTAAATGATCATTTTTCTCTACTAATCTGTGTAATCTCTGTGTCCATGTGTTTCCATTGTTTGATTCAGTTGAGTGAAAAATTAAGCCGTTCTCCTTTTTCGGCATGGAGCGGATTTATTCCTTAAGAGGAATGAGTGGATCCGGTTGGGTCACTCGATCCTGGAGGGTTTCATTCCAAAGTTCAAGATATAGGGATTGATTCCGTGTCGCTAAAAGGTCAGAATAACCAAAACAAGCTGAAATAGAATCAAGGCCAGCTCTATTCCGGTCAATGGTTATTTTGTATTAGACCAAATTTTAAACTGGATCAAATTAATCCATGCGGAATAGATCTCGTTCCGAGCAGTTTCGAAAGAAATGAACGAGGCTTTAATGCATGCAAATTTAGAAAACCATGAACTAAGACTATGACTACGAGGATCAGACAAGTTTCATGATATATAGTTCAACTATGACTATGACTAGCAGATAAAGGACAGGTATTTGGGAGTGTTTGGCTCTTCGTGACCTCCTAAAATTCCTATCACATCGAATATTTAGATACTAATTAGGAGTATTAAACATAGATATAATTACAAAACCAATTGCACAGATGGAGGCTAGTTTGCAAGATAAATCTATTAAGCCTAATTACTCCATGATTTGACAATGTGATGCTACAGTAAACATATGCTAATGATGAATTAATTAGGCTTAATAGATTCGTCTCGCGAATTAGCCTCCGTCTGTGTAATTAGTTTGATAATTAGCTCATGTTTAGTCCTCCTAATTAGCCTCCGAATATTCGATATGACATGAATTTTAGTTTGGACTAAAGATCCAAACACCCCAAAATTTTTAGTCTGAACTAAAGATCCAAACACCCCAAAATTATTTGAAACTGTATTGCAATGAGTGCAGCTACACTGCAGCCGAGGGGACCATCAAATGAACACCAAAGCAGCGAACCACTATTAGAGGAGGTCTGTTTTCTTTTAGGCATGCATGCAAGACATGTTTATCTTATCTGTGCAGTTATCTACCACTATTACAAAAGGTCTGTTTTCTTTTAGGCATGCATGTAAGACATGTTTATCTTACCTGTGCAGTTATCTACCCAATGCAATACTCCAGTTAGTCTTGTGAATGCTCTCTTTTTTATCATCCTGTGCAGATCTGCGTTTCAAGATTTGAGCAGTGGATTGAAGGTGTGTTTATGTCATGTATCAATCGTCCTAATGACTTCTTATATTTTCATAATATGCCGTATACTCTGCATATTTACATGCGAGCAGTGGATTGAAGGCTTAGTACATGGGTGGTTCAGATATGCCGTATACTCTGCATATTTACATGGAAACAGTAATCGAGCTCCAAGCGTGGAGTTCAGAACAACCTAATCTCCAGCATTAATACTGCGTGTGGAAGGACAATATATATGTATGGCGTGGCACATTACAAACATGGGTTCCTAAAGCAGAAGACTGGTAACCTGCTTACAACTAGCATACAAGCAATTAGATTGTCAACATAGATGTCATATTGTGTTCTTTTGCAGGGATGTGATAGGCTTTTTGGTTTATAACTCTTCATGTGTTCGTGAAATGATTCTATTGTATCAATGAAAACCACTATGAGTACTCATTTACTAAGTACTTGATCAATAACATTTGTATAATTAATTAATGTTTTCTTACAATGATCCATAGTAATGTGCAATAACATTCTACAGTTCATGCTTTCTTACAATTATCCATATTAATGCATAATAGTTCTGAACTAAGTTGTATGAACTGGAAATTTCATATCCTAATAATAAAACATTGCGTGATTGATTGGCTTAATTTAGAGTTAACTTTTACGAGCCAGGGGTAATGATCCTCCACTCTGGTATTAGTCATTGATTAGAGGGTGACCATAAGATGCAGACCAAGGTGATTCATTTAAGTGCTCATTTGATCTTGCACGCTTTATTGAATAATATAATTGTTACCGCGTTTTGGTTTACCTTTTTTTAGACCTTGACTACACTGCACGTTGCCCGCCTCCATTTAGAAAATGTGAACTTTTTTGTGTGAGCAGTCTTATGATCTATGAAATAAACACATGTTGCAGCCCAGTCGCAGATAGTGTTGTTTACTTATATTCTTTTGATGCTTTCAGTTAGATGGGCAACTCAAGAGCACCTAAATAGTGGCATTTCTTCGCAAAAAAATAAATAGTAGCATCTTGAGGCTAAGGCCTAAAGGTGAGGAGGTCTGTGAGCAAGCTGCTTACAGCCGTGTTGCCTCCCTAATTGGCATTCTAGCTGGGTGGCCTCGGCTTGCTGCTCTAACCTCTAAGAGATTGGCGGGGTGCCTAGCTCTTTGGGCTAATAATCCATTATTGGTTGTTAACTATGGTTGATACATAACTTATTGTGTACAACATAACATAATGTGGTGATTTTCCAAGTGTGACTGGTTTTGCTCATAATGATTTTTCATTCAAGGAATTGTTTCGAAAAATATAGTGACGAGTTATTTTGCATACGATGAGTGCTGGAGTATATTGAGTACCAAAGTATTGGTTCTTAGTCCAATGCGGTGATATGGTGCAATTTAACTAGTAATTTAGGAGGAGCTAGGCGTCCTAGGTGATTTTTCATTAAAAAGAAGAAATAGCACCTAAATTCAAACTAGCGGGGACTCAAACTTAGGTGGTTAAAGTGCACGGCCACACCTCCGACCCTAACCAGTTAAGCTAGGCTCACTTGCTGCAGACTTCATCAAATCATAGTGGTTGCTAGTAACAGTACGAGTACAAAACATTTCATCAAGTCTGGTAACGAGAAAGATAAGCACACAAGAAACATACCTGAATAACCTTCAGCCCCCATCTCTTTGCATAGTGACGGTACACGAGCTTCGTTCAGAACTAGAACTCTTGAGTCTTACAATGTCATTGGTTTGGTTTGAGCAACGTACAACGACTCTACCGGTCATATTAGGGTTATGCTAAGTTACCACCAAGGCTAAACTACAACACACAGGTGGCAGGTGTCGATGTTTAGATCTGGCAATCTATCGAGGGAAGTGCCCGAGGTAGTGTTTAGTACGTGGGGCTCGCCGAGATCAGAAACTCGAAGGTAAACTCGAACACACGATTTAGACAGTTTCGAACCGCTGAATAGCGTAATACCCTACGTCATGTATGTTGGTTGTATTGGATTGGATTGAACTTGCTTTGGAGGGGGTCCCTGCCTCGCCTTATATTACCGGGGGCAGGGTTACAGGTCGGTTGTTTACAAGAATATTAGTCGGATTTGACTAGTGAGTCCTACTCTAATTGCTACGAGTAGTTTTCTAATCCTCGACTAGTTTTCGTCCTCCACGTAGACCATACCATCCTGCACCGTAGTCTTCACGTCTGACACGTCTCGGTGTATAGTCTTGTATCAAGGACTGTCCAAACCTTCTAATGGATTCATAGATGTATGGACGACAAGCCTCCGGGTACTTTTTAGTTAAATGTAGCGGCCCCGAGTACTTTTGCAGGCTTCCCCGACTAGTGCTCTTCGAGTTGAGTCTTCAAACGAACTCGAGTACTGCCATACGGCTAGAATGTGCTCAAACCTCATTTAAGCTCTTCGCTGATAAATTCCCCTTCTTCCTCCTCGCGCCCGAACCACTCCACTAGACCAAGAGCTTCGGGCTCCTTCTCCATGGCAAGCAAGCAACCTTAGGGAGGTGTTGCTCGATTTTTTTTTCCTTATTTTCATGGGGATTTCACTCATCCAAAGTATTGTAAATGTTAGCTACTTCATCCTCCCTTCATTTATTATCATTATGCTTTGTTTTATCCTTTAGAGATAGAGAAAAATGAGTTTTTTAGAATGAGGGAGAATGGAGAGGGTTTTTATTTATACCTATTTTTGAGCTAGAATTTGATGGGTAGCTTGCTCGTTATAAATGATTCGTATCAGGTAAAGAACTTGATCAATATTAGGTATAAGAAAAAACAGAGTAAATGTGTTTTTAGTATTTAGTCATTGTAATAAAATTAAGGTAAATAAATTGTAGGTGTAAAAAATAGAATTTGGTCATTGCTACAATTTTTCATGTAACTGTAATTTAACAATAATTATATTTATTTGATTAATAATTTATTTATCTCATGTTTAGTGCAAGGACTAAATATTATAAACACATTTACTCTATTTTTTCCTACCTAATATTGATCAAGTTTTTTATCTACTATGAAGCTCTATGTTCATTTTTCACGTAATACGATACAGATAGATCGGCAATGGATGTACCACCTCCGCTCCTCCAATCCCATAGAACAGTGTCTGCAAATGGTATGAATGTGCTTACACTATTCTCTGGTATTGGAGGAGCGGAGGTGACTCTCCATAGACTTCGAGGAACATTCTAAAGAGCTAGTTCCTCCGCTCCTCCAATACTAGAGAACAGTGCCTGTACATGGCATGAATGTGCTTACACTATTCTTCGGTACTGGGGAGCGGAGGTGGCTCTCCATAGACTTTGTAGAAGGTTGAGTCATGTGCAGAGATAGCTTGGAGGGCGAACATTCTACTATGTTGTACCATTATTTTAGGATAATTGACTACGTGAAGTCCATTATGGAGCATATGTAATCTTTAGTGTATATGTATCTTTATTGTCTTGTTTCAGAATTCTAGCATTTTTCTTTTTGTCAATCTAGTGAATGTTATGAATGTTGATTGGTGTAATTTTCATGTGAATTGTTTTTATCGTTATGAAGGTTGATTGGTGTAAATTATCAATATTGATCAAGTCTTTATCTAATACAAAGACCTATATCCATTTCTTACGTAATATTATTTATCTCACGTTTATTGCAAGGACTAAATATTATAAACACATTTACTCTATTTTTTCTCTACCTAATATTGATCAAGTTCTTTATCTAATACAAAGACTTATGTCCATTTCTCATGTAATACGATGCAGATGGACCGACAATGGACGCATAACGCGGACAGATGGACCAAGAAGTTTGTTGATGGCTTGCATTATTTTCTCGAAGTGGCTAAAACCAACAAACCAGAGAAGTGATTCATATGTTGTCCATGCTTCCAATGCAGTAACAAGAAGTGCTACTCTTCCTGGGGGACTGTTCACAACCACTTGTTTAGATACGGTTTCATGCCTAACTATTTGGTTTGGACTAAGCACAGAGGGGTTATAATGGAAGATGACAAAGAAGAGGAGGATGATAACAACATTCCGGACTGGGCCGCGGGTCAAGCTTTTGTAGGTATTATTATGGACGAGGCTGATGAAGAAGAATTTGAAGAAAACAATCCTATTGATAATCTTGGTCAGGTGCTACAGAATGTATAGAAAGCCTCTGGTTGGAAATTCTTTATGTCTAGCTGAATACACCTCCCAGAAAGGCTCAACATTAGTGTGTCGGATTGGGGCATGGGCGACCCATCCCTATCCATATATATCAAACTATCTCCATCCCAACCCTGGAGGTAGAGCAATTGTTTGTGCACAGCTGATTCCTGGATCAAGCTTGCAAATAGTTTGAGTTGACAGGAGTGCAGTGCAAGCTTATAGTAGATTCAAAACGCGAAAACTTTGCATGTCATTGAAATGGGCGAAGACTAGTCCGATAATCCATCTTTTTATAAAGTTTGGTTACAATTTGGTGAAAATTTGAGGATTGAATACTCCCGGAGAAGATGTTGGAGAATTACGAAGGTACCCATGTATTTTATATAAAGGGGAGTATGCGTGCTTTTTTATAGACCCTTGCAATGACTGAAAGATCCAGATTAGTTCTATTTTTTTACCTGATCGGTGAAATATGCAAATTTCAACAAAATTCGAAAATCTATGGGATTTTTCAATCGTACCTTAAACTCGACTGAACCGGATTGCATGCATACCTGATTCAATCCAACCTTAATCAAAACCCATGTAAACCCAATTAGCCATCAATTTACAATGGGAAGTTGACGCAATAATAGTATCCAATGCAAGGAAAAAGTCTATACTAACTAGATACGGGACCTCTCATGATTCCAGAACCCCCCTCCTCAAGTGGTTCTCACAATAGTTTTCTCTTCAAGTGGGATGCATCGCGCCTGCTTCTACACGAGAAGGTCCCATGTTCAAGCCTGTCGTCCTTGAATGGAGGGCTGTAAAAAAAGCTTCGAGATCAATTCAAACTCTAAACGAGCAGACACAGACATTGTATCTAGGATGGAGTCATTCTAAACGAGATCATCTTTCGGTTCATTTCTCGACAAGTCTGACATGCAAACACAGACGCATATCATGTACAAAATGGCATCTTGGACGCAACGCTTGAACTGTTGAGCAGATGTTGAGCGACTAGCGAGGAGCTCATGGTGATTGGTTGGACGCGGATAAGGCTGCTCGCTGATGGCATCTGCTAATCCTGGCAAACCGAATATGCTCTCTGTCCTCACCTCAACCTCAACGACAAACGCTCAGCAGTACTGTATCATCTTCCTCCAGCCATTTTCCTGGATTCCATTACCATTCCACTGGCGAGTGTGGTGTAGCAGCAGCCGAGAATACTAGTAGTGATCAGTGAACCAGAACCAGAGGGTCTTCAGCCAGCGACACAACAAAGGATGGCGGCGGCGGGCGCCGTCGTTCCCAGGCCGCCTCCTCCTCTTCCTATAACGGCCTTCCCCTCCTCCTCGTGGCCCCGCCTCTCCCCGCGGTATCCCCTAAGATTAAGAAGCATGCTCCGCCGCCCCCTTCCGTGCGCCGCCGCATCCTCCTCCTCCGTCTTGATGCCCGATCCGGACCTGGAGCCTGAGCCCGCCCACGAGGACGAGTCCAGGCCCCGCCGCATCGCCCTCTTCGTCGAGCCCTCGCCCTTCGCCTACGTCTCCGGCTACAAGAACCGCTTCCAGAACTTCATCAAGTACCTCCGGGAGATGGGCGACGAGGTGATTGTGGTCACCACGCACGAGGGCGTGCCTCAAGAATTCCACGGAGCCAAGCTAATCGGATCCTGGAGGTCCGTTCCGCCGGCCCCCAATCCCTTTGCTTTCTGCTGCTGCTGCTGCTCGTATCACCTTCTTGCTTGCTTGCAGCTTCCCTTGCCCCTGGTATCAAAAGGTTCCGCTCTCGCTGGCGTTGAGCCCTCGAATCATCGGAGAAGTTGCTAGATTCAAGCCTGACATTATTCATGCCTCTTCCCCTGGGATTATGGTAATTTCTTTTTTAACTACAAAGGTACATCAGTACCTCACCTCTTCACAATACTCTGCTTACTGCTTCTTCTGTTCATGACAGGTATTTGGTGCGCTAATTATCGCAAAGCTGCTCTGCGTCCCTCTTGTAATGTCATACCACACCCATGTCCCAATGTGAGTTTCTCATTCTCAATGCCAAAGGGAAAAGTAACACTAGGTGGCCGCGGAACACAATTACATTCTTTTCCGCCAGACACTACTAACAGTTGCTTGGCATGCCATTGTCTCTGTTCATTCATTGTCAAAACCACCATTTTGAAAAATAAAATGAAAAAAAGGCTGTGAACTTTTCATAACCGAGAGAACTTGAGTGTCAACAAAGAACTGCAACTTGAAGATAACAGAACCATCTTGTCCTTTCTTCTGTCTTCATTCATTGTCGAGAACCATCAATGTGAAAAACAAGGGGGGCGTGTGAACATTTCATGACCAGGAGAACTTGAGTGTCACCAAGAAAATGGCAACTTGATGCGAACAGAGTCATCTTAGCTGACAACAACAGATCAACATAATCCTAGGTTCCTTAAGGAAAAAAAACTTTGTGAGGACTTATTGACATTCTTTAGATGACACCTATTTCAATTGTATGTATCCTAGCATCATGGTTTTACACACATGGCTGCATGGCAAACTGATTCTTTTGATTATGGCAGTTATATACCCCGATATACATTCAGCTGGCTTGTCAAGCCCATGTGGCTAATTATTAGTAAGTTTCACTCATTTGCTCTAGGAATACATTATTTTGCATGATTAGTCAACTGATATGTTTCTCACGTGCCGTAGAATTCTTGCACCGAGCTGCCGATCTCACACTTGTACCATCAGTTGCTATTGGCAGGGATCTTCAAGCTGCCCGCGTTACAGCAGGTTTACTTAACCACTTTGTCTGTAGTTTCATATTCTTTTACTTCTACCATTTCTCACATGGTTTGTGTTTCCAGCCAATAAGATACGCCTTTGGAACAAGGGTGTTGATTCAGAAAGCTTCCATCCTCGCTTCCGAAATAAGGAAATGCGTTCAAGGCTAACGTATGTATTTCGGTTATTCTCACTCAGTCTGTATCTGTGCACTTAATGTTTGACTGGTTGTTGCAATGAACAAATATTTTCTTACATATGCCTGACTGTGGGGCTTACATGTTGTTCAAGCAGTAATGGAGAACCAGAAAAACCACTAATATTGTATGTTGGACGCTTAGGAGTGGAGAAAAGTTTGGATTTTCTTAAGAGGTGAGCTCTTGATGTGTCTGACTTTTTTTAATGCTACAGTAGAAGCTGGATGGTGCATTATTCATTTTGCAGCAACTTTTATTAATTGGGTCATCAACAACAAGATACGGTCACGAATAGTTGAGCACAGAAATTGTCCAAAAGCATGTTCAACCAGTCTGATTCGTTTTTATCAGGTTATAGTTGCTTGGGACCTCTGTCACTCTGCTTTTTACGGAGACCCTCACATGTGCTTATTTAACCATAATAATGTTTTCTTGGCATACTCTACCCCGTGATTGTCAAATGTCAGTACTCCTGAATTGTTGGTTTGGTACCTTGCAGAGTCATGGACCGACTTCCAGGATCAAGAATTGCGTTTATCGGAGATGGCCCATTCAGGTCAGCACCTGGGCCTTGTGCTTTGGCATGGAACCAGAGCAAGTGTTATTGGGAAGATGGTAGAAGGGAAACGTGATTCTTTCTTACCATCTTTCTGTGCAGGGCTGAGCTTGAGCAGATGTTCTCAGGTATGCCTGCAGTGTTCACGGGTACGTTGCAAGGGGAAGAGCTATCGCAGGCCTATGCCAGTGGGGATGTGTTTGTGATGCCTTCAGAGTCAGAGACGCTTGGCTTTGTGGTGCTCGAGGCCATGTCATCAGGAGTTCCGGTAGTCGGCGCTCGAGCTGGAGGAATACCTGATATTATACCGGAGGACCAGGAAGGGAAGACCAGCTTTCTGTACACGCCAGGGGATGTTGATGACTGCGTTAGCAAGATTGAGCGTCTCTTGTCATGCGAGGAGTTGCGAGAGACGATGGGGAGGGCTGCCAGGAAGGAGATGGAGAAGTTCGACTGGCGAGCGGCGACGAGGAAGATCCGGAATGAGCAGTACAGCGCTGCGATCTGGTTCTGGCGCAAGAAGAGGGCACAGCTGCTGAGGCCCGTTCAGTGGGTGGTCCGGAAGCTGGTGAGGCCGACAACGCCTGGGGCTGCCGTTGCGAAGCAATCATAGAAGAATGTTAAAAAAAAAGCAATCATAGAAGAGGAAGCATTTCCGTAAAAAAAAACAGAGAGAGGGAGAGAGGAAGCATTCTGGACGGTGCATCTGCTTCTGTGGTGTTGACGATTGGATGTCTGATGCTCAACAATTGATGGGAAGGAAGCTCGAGCTTCCAGTACAATTGAATGGATGATCACTCACCATTAGGTTTAGGACTGGTTGATTGTAAATCGTACATACGCGTGTACTACTTCATTCGCTTGCTACATTGCATCCTACTATTCTGTCTTTGGTAGACTACTATTCTGTCTTTGGTAGAATTGGCAGTCCGTAAATGAGATGCGTTGCCATGTCATAGTAATTACGAAGAGAAGAGACGAAATGAGTTTCATGAAACTCGATTTACACGATTTCCAACACATGAAACTCTTTCACACCTTCCATGGAGAGCTACTCTTTTCATTCCAAATTGTAGGTCGTTTTGATTTTTCTAGGTGCATAATTTTTTTATGCATATAGATATAATGTATGCCTAGATGCATAATAATATTTATGAACTTAGAAAAATTAAAACGACGGATGAAGTAAAGTTTTTATTTCATTCGATCATGTGTCCAATTAAAAACTTCGACATCATGAATTAAATAATGGGGAATTCCATTATTTGCCACGAAGAAAACTTATAATCCCTTATATACCATCGTTGTGTCTATGATACGTGGACCCCACACACACTGATAGTGGCGTATAACGGATCATAACCTGCGTGCTGATACGATGACATGGGGGGCGAAGGCTGAAAGGCCAACTGGGGAGAAAAATATCTGTATCCGGATCTAGCGTAGTATATGTGATGTTGGCGTTGGGAGTGGCTGGCAGCCAAGCCAAGCCAACCAATCCCCCCCCCAAATCAAACCAAATCCCCAATTCGCTTCGCCCCCAGCAACCCTAGCCCTTCCCTGATGGATCCGCCGCCCTCCAGGGAGGAGCCGGAGCTGGAGCCCGGATCCCGTCCCTGCCCCGACGCCGACGAGCCGGAGACCTCCCCATCGGAGCGCGACGACCCGGAGACCTTCCTACCGGAATCGTCCGGTGCTTCGCCGCCGCCGCCTCTACGCCAGCAGCTCATGGGGGCCTGCCGCGCCGACGAGCGCCTCAGGCCGCTCCTCGCCCTCAACGTCTCCTGCACCGCCGCCGACGACCGTTTCATCGCGCACCTCGCGCAGGTAACTTAAGCCTGCTTCCTCCTACGATGCTTAGGGTTTACGGATTCATTCATTTTCCTTCGGTTAATTTGCCTGCTTCGCTTCGTCCGTGCAGCACTTCGAGGTGTCGGAGGTCGGCATGCTCGCGCGATGCCTCTGCGTCCCCCTCGTCTCCCTGCGCGTCGGCAAGGTTCAGAGGGACGGCGCCCTCCTCTGCCCAACACCCATTAGGTTGGTACCCACTCAGTCCTTTTCCTCGCTTCATCTAATTCTATTATAATACACAGGGACGCGGGTTCACTAACATTGCAGCGCGTGTTTCTGTTGTTTTATGATTTCGCTCACTGTCGCGCTTCAAATTACCATTCAAAAGCCAACGCATTCAAAACTAATCGTAGCATGTTTGTGCTATTTAGATCGGTTCCTTTGTAGGTTGCCCTCAAATATTTTACTCATCGATTTTCAAGTACATTTGCACTGGTTGAGCATGAACACAGCCTGATTCTCCTTATAATTGCTTCAGGAAGTTGTATTGCTACTCATAGGATCCTAAAACTTTCATATTTTACTTTTGAAAGGGCTAAGGTTTCATAAAAATATGACTCAACCTAGCTTGTGATATCATGTAGAGGCACTGCGTAAGTTTTGTGTTTAATGAAAATGTTGTTGGCTAATACGTCCTTGCATAGCTGCCAAGTGCTCTTGTAGCGGTCTCTCCAATTGTACTTTCAGGAAAGTGGCATGCCACTGTATCTATATGATGATGTAGTAATGGTCGCTGGTCTATATGATCGTGTTTTCTAATTGCATGGGAATACAAATATATTAGTGCAACCAAAGTTATCATATTATTAGATTCATGATACAAGAGTTCATTTATGCATGTGAACCTGCAAGTACTAAAGCGATGATACGATTCAATTAATTGTTGGAGGACTATCATCTACAACACTCAACAATAATTTCGTTCTTCTCTGCTTATTATTTGTTCTCATATCCTTGCTCTTTTTCTGCCCTTTTCATATCACTATCCTTTTACAGTTTGACCTGTGGAAATGTGGATCATGCAGTTCTTGTCCTGTGCTGCAGTAATCTGTATTTGCTACAACTTTGTTTGTTTCTTTGACCCTCTGTGTTTTTGAATTAGTAGTATGTGTTGCCTTTCTTTATTTCCAAGTCACCTAGTTACTTTTTAGGAGAAATGTTTCTTCCAACTATCGCGCCTTATTTAGAATGATGTGCAGGTTGATTCTAGGGTTACATAATTCATCTTATTAGTTATTAGTGATGGCACTGTTCATCTGCCAAATAAATTTATCTTTTCATTTGTAGGTAATTTGGGCGTGTGTCATAATCTCTGATATATGAGGAAAGAGAAGGTAGTTTCTTTCATGGCCTTGCAATATTTGTTACCTGCATTGATAATGACTAATCATGTATTGCAATATTTGGTGAGACTGATCAATAGGATCCCTGATTATGGTTGCAATATTTTAATGGACGACTGCAAAGTTGTTCTGCAGTTATCTCTGAATCTGTTGCAGGATGTGCTCTAGCATCATTAGTTTGTGCAGCAATACTTTAATTCTCTGGTTATCTTGAATAGATGTATATGTGCCCACACCGGATCTCATTCTAGAACCAATTACTTGGCTTGCCAAGTTCTTCGTCCGTAAAACATCCGTCTTGTTTTTCATAGCTGTTCTTTTGTTTTACTCCCTGTTATGATAGTCCACGTGCTTTCTACACAAATGCGTAATGTTTATAAACACTGCTTACTTTTGAGACTTTTTGTTCCATTTTTCATTTTATATTTGTTGGATTTAGTCCTAATGGGAATTTTTGGTACTAACTGCCCTGAGCAGTTTTGTGTCCTTTGCCATCTTTCTTTTTTGGGATCCTTCATACTCACAAAGTATGTTGATTTGCTCATGTAGAAGAAAAATCATAATTTAGTGGCCCTTATTTATTTTATATATCTAGGTTATTTCTATAGTTCTATGGAATGTTTCACACTTATTTTGTCACTTGTGAGGTAGATCATTCATGGGGCTATGAGCTCACATGAAAGGCGGAGCTACTGCTATTGTTCAGAACAGGTTCTCGAACATAGTGTTTTGATTTATTCAAAGGCATTCTCTCAAGTTGAGTCATGCACACCTATGTAATGGTGCCAAGCGTGAAGATTTTGCCTAGCCTCTTGGTTTTTATTTTGATAATTTATTAGTGAGTTTAGGCCTGAAGACAATGTTACTTTATTAGGACCTTAACAAGGTTACTCTTTTCTTATATAGATGTATGTAACGGCACCTTTTTAGTGACACTGAAGGGCTTTATTTTTTATTCTATAATTTCCTGATGTGAGACGTTCAGTTTCATAGATATCAAAATTAGTTTTTCTCCTTTTCCTTACTAGTGGCTGTGTTGCATGCTAACGCTTGCATGTGTGTGCACTGGAGCCTCTTTTGTATTAATTTATTTTCTTTCTATTGAAGTAACTCTTCTGATCTTTGATTTTCCTTTTCATTGAATTTCAAATAATATTTTTCTTTTCTTATACTATATAGCTGTCTTGTCTGTGTTTTCTAAGAGCAAACAATATGCCATTTGGTACTTCTGGTGATAATTCAGGGATCTCATGTATGCTCATTTACTATGTGCAGAGGGAAGCTGAACCTCGGTCTTCTGCCGTCATCTAGCATGTGCCTTACTTTTGTTGGTGATGATGGTTATTCAGAGCAACTAGCTCTCTTGAGCACCGGCTTTGAATTTTTAGATGTTGCAATTGAAGAGATATCAGCTGATAATTCTGGGCGTTCTTTCCTAGTCAGAATTTCAGAATCTAAGGTATTTTACTACTGGTGTGCTGAGAAGTCAAAGGAACATGGAATAGAACTTCTTGCAAAGGTTTGTATAGATGTACAATGACCTTGATCTTAACTATGATGTGCTAAAGTTATGTTTTCCTCAGAGAGAAACTACAGAACCAAAATATTATATTTACATGGTACGAAAAATGATGTGGTCCATAGCGGTTTGCACGCACTGATAAGGATTATCGTTTTGTTTTTGTGTGCGCAGATGAAAAGCCTTTTGGACGGGAGGCCAACACTCTCTGATCTGACTGGCATCTCCAATTCACGACTAGACGCTTTTGCCACTCATTTACATGCTTATCTTCTTGCATCAAGTATTGGTGATGTTAAATCATTAGGATCACTTAATGACTTTCTGGGCCTTTCGAGACCGCATGATCAATATTTGCAGCTCCAGTCAGCTGTTTCCAAGACTTCCAGGTTTCGTGCCTCTGCAACTAATGCAACTAAGCCAAGCTCTGTCTATCAAGCCAGCCTAAGTCCCAGATCTGGCACTTTTAAAGATGGTGTGCCAAGGGCCTCATGTTCAAGGGTTGTTGGGAGAGAGAAACTGAAGCGTCGTGCAGAATGGTCGAGCCCATCAATTGCTCCTCTTGACGCAAATGACGTGACAACAAACAGTATCAACTCTGATTCTACCAGTGAGAAGTGCGATGCAGATTGTTCAAGAAGTACTGTTAACTCAGTTCCGCTGGACTTGCCTCTTTCATTTCCCTTGCTGCCATCTATTTACTCTCTTGGCACTTGTCCCCCACCTGAGGTTTCTTTGGAGAAGCAGTTTAAGCCTTACTATTGCTGGTGCCCTCCATGTCCATCTTCACTGCAATACACTGTTACCCCTTTGCATCTGCCAGCTACATCTGTAGATCCATTGCCCCTAACACCTTTGAGTTCACTGCTAGCAAATGAGCAGCCACCTTCTTCAGCAGCGTCCGCAAAGCTGGATACAACTGATCTCCCTTCCCTTAATCTTCCATCGATACTACATGATCCTTTACTTCACCTGCCACTTCCCACCTCACCACTTATTCCCCTACATGGTTCACAGGTTCCAACGTTCACGCCATTGATGTCTGATCCCATTGTGCATGTCCCAGTTATTGATGTTTGTTCCGCGGGGCAGGCATACCTGGTGAGCTGTGGTCCATCAATATCTTCAGCAGTTCCCCTGCTCCCTAGCTTGAAGCCTCTGCTTCCAGAAGCAGACTCGTTAGTCGAGAGAAGTGCAAGGGAAACACTAATGAGGCTCATAGCTTCGACACCACCTGCAAGCAATCCTCAGTTAGTCAACATTCTTCCTGTGGTCGTGCCAGAAAGTATATCTCGTGCCAATAATGTAAGACATCTGGATGTAGTTTTCAACTTGATTTTACCTTCATGCCTTGTAGCTTACTTCTCTGTTTGATAGGTGAACCAGTATGTCAATGCAGACACCAAGGACAAAGGTTTTGGTACATCTTGTGTTGCTGTGTTTGGAAGTGGGATTGGAGGTGTGGATTTGCACTCCCAGGATGAAGTTTCAAGTGAAGATGATTCTCGTGAACTGTTTGCAGAATATGATAGTGCCAGCAACGACTGTGATGTACATCATTGCCAGAAAATTTAGTTTGCAACAGTTTGGCACGATAAAAAAAAAGGTATTTGTCTAGCTAAATGTCGGCATGGAATGTCATAATATTTTGAGCGGCAGTTGCATCACCATGGTAAATAGGGCTTTGCAGGGATTGGTGATTCGATGCTATGTATGCTGTATGCAGCCTTTTTTCGGCCATAATTTCAGTGCCCAGCCAGCACGCTTATCTGGTTGGCAATTGTAATTAGTTGTTCGTACTGTATTTCGTTTTGGCAAACTTACTACGAACCGCCAAGTTATTTTAGTTATTTTATGCGCCTGTAGTCTCATAAAATATGCTACCATACATTTCCTTTTATAAGGCACAAGCACATTTCCATTTCTTTTTACGGGGCACTCTTTATTTTAGTGTTCAGGCCTCGTAATCTTCACAGTGACTTGTTATGTCATAATTTTTGTTGTATGATACATAGGGCAATTGCGTTCTTGCCGCCCCTGTTTTGAAGGTCTGTTTCACGGAGTCGGACTCCACGAATAAAAATTAGAATAAGTTAACATCTATTTTAACTCCCTCACCAAAATTTAAGTTCACGGGAGGTGGAAAATAGTCCAACTTGAGACTCGTGAAATAAAAACTGCGATCACACGAAGAAATGAAAAATACCACTGGGCACATGTTATGTAAAGGAAGGAAACCTCACAGGAGGCAGAAAATAGCAGGGGTGCAGGGTCTGGGATGAAAACAAGTGGAATCGTCCAAATAAGTGAAAAATGTCACTTATACCTCACGAGAGCTGCAAAACAGCCCGATTGAAGACCTTGGGTGGAAATAAACAATCACCTGAACAAGTGAAAAAATACCACTAGACACGTGTTAAGCTAAGGGAACGTGTGCATGAGAGGTGGGACATAGACTCGAGACGAAACCGAGTTGGATCGCTCAAACCAGTGTAAAATGCCGTCGGACATGTGTAATGTAAAAGAAACATATGCTATAGCTCACAGGAGGCGGAAAACAGCTAGACCGGGATTGGAGATGAAAACGACTGGGGAGCAAGTGACAAATGTCACTAGACACGTGTTCGTTATGAAAACGTGTGTTATAGCCCACAGAATGTGGAAAACAGCTCGACCGGAGATTCGACATGAAATATAGGTCACGGGAGCCCGAATACGGACACACCGGCAACCGGAGTCGAAAACGTGGGGGGAGGTCCGAAACCATGAAAATGGCTTCCGGATCCGTTTTCGGCAAGAAAAATGTGTGCTATAGGTCACCGGAGCCCGAATACGGTCACACCGGCAACCGGGGTCGAAAACGTTGGTGATCGTCCGAAGCTGTGAAAATGGCCCCCGGACCCGTATTGGGCCAAGAATACGTGTGCTATAGGTCACGTGAGCCCGAATACGGACACTCCGACAACCGGGGTCGAAAACGTGGGGGAAGGTCCGAAACCATGAAAATGGCTTCCGGACCCGTTTTCGGCCAAGAAAACATGTGCTATAGGTCACCGGAGCCCGAATACGGTCACACCGGCAACCGGGGTCGAAAACGTGGGTGATCGTCCAAAGCTGTGAAAATGGCCTCCGGACCCGTTTTGGGCCAAGAATACGTGTGCTATAGGTCACGGGAGCCCGAATACGGTCAGAGCGGCAACCTGGGTCGAAAAAGTGGGGTAAGGTCCGAAACCGTGAAAATAGCCTCTAGGCCCGTTTTCGGCCAAGAAAACGTGTGCTATAGGTCACCGGAGCCCGAATACAGACACACCGGCAACCGGGGTCGAAAACATGGGGGAGGGTCCAAAACCATGCAAATGGCTTCCGGACCCGTTTTCGACCAAGAAAACGTGTGCTATAGGTCACCGGAGCACGAATACGGTCACACCGGCAACCGGGGTAAAAAACGTGGGTGATCGTCCGAAGCTGTGAAAATGGCCTCCGGACCCGCTTTCGGGCGTGAAAACGTGTGCTAAAGGTCACGGGAGCCCGAAAACGGCCACACCGGCAACCGAGGTCGAAAACGTGGGGGAAGGTCCGAAACCATGAATATGGCTTCCGGACCCGTTTTCGGCCAAGAAAACGTGTGCTATAGGCCACCGGAGCCCGAATACGGTCACACCGTCAACCGGGGTCGAAAACGTTGGTCATCGTCCGAAGCTGTGAAAATGGCCTCCAGACCCATTTCGGGCCAAGAATACGTGTGCTATAGGTCACGTGAGCCCGAATACGGACACACCAGCAACCGGGGTCAAAAACATGGGGAGAGGGTCCGAAACCATGAAAATGGCTTCCAAACCCGTTTTCGGCCAAGAAAACGTGTGCTATAGGTCACCGGAGCCCGAATACGGTCACACCAGCAACTGGGGTCGAAAACGTGGGTGATCGTCCGAAGCTGTGAAAATGGCCTCCGGACACGTTTTGGGCCAAGAATACGTGTGCTATAGTCACGTGAGCCCGAATACGGACACACCAGCAACTGGGGTCAAAAACGTGGGGGAAGGTACGAAACCATGAAAATGGCTTCCGGACCCGTTTTCGGAGAAGAAAGCGTGTGCTATAGGTCACCGGAGCCCGAATACGGTCACACCGGCAACCGGTGTCGAAAATGTGGGTGATCGTCCGAAGCTCTGAAAATGGCCTCCAGACTCGTTTTCGGCCAAGAATACGTGTGCTATAGGTCACGGGAGTCCGAATACGGTCACACCGGCACCCGAGGTCGAAAACGTGGGGACGGTACGAAGTTGTGAAAATGGCCGTCGGACCTGTTTTCGGCCGTGAAAATGTGTGCTATAGGTTACAGGAGGCCGAATACAGTCACACCGGCCACTGGGATCGAACACGTGGTGTATGGTTCTAAGCCGTCAAAATGGCCTCCAGACCCGTTTTCGGGCGTGAAAACGTGTGCTAAAGGTCACGGGAGCCCGAAAACGGCCACACCGGCAACCGGGGTAAAAATCGTGGTGGATGGTCTGAAGCCGTGAAAATGGCCTCCAGAACCGTTTTCTTGCTGTGAAAACGTGTGCTAAAGGTAACGGGAGCCCGAAAACGGCCTCACCGGCCACCGAGGTCGAATACGTGGGGCATGGTCCGAAGCTGTGAAAATGGCATCCGAACCCGTTTTTGGCCATGAAAACGTGTGCTAATGGTCACGGGAGCCTGAAAATGACCACATCGGTCACCGAGGAAAATGTGTGCTAATGGTCACGGGAGCCTGAAAACGACCGCACCGGTCACCGAGCTTGAAAACATGGGGGATGGTCCGAAGTCGTGAAAATGGCCTCCGGACCTATTTTCAGCCAAGAATACGTGTGCTATAGGTCACGGGAGCCCGAATACGGACAGACCGGCAACCAGGGTCGAAAACGTGGTGGGAGGTCCGAAACCATGAAAATGGCTTCCGGAACCGTTTTTGGCCAAGAAAACGTGTGCTATAGGTCAGCGGAGCCCGAATACGATCACACCGGCAACCGGGGTCGGAAACGTGGGTGATCGTCCGAAGCTGTGAAAATGGCCTCCGCACCCGTTTTCGGCCAAGAAAATGTGTGCTATAGGTCATGGGAGCCCGATAACGGTGAGACTGGCAACCGGGGTCGAAAACGTTGGGGTGGGTTCGAAACCGTGAAAATGGCCTCCAGGCCCGTTTTCGGCCAAGAAAACATGTGGTATAGGTCACGGGAGCCCAAATATGGAAACACCGAAAACCGGGGTCGAAAACGTGGGGGCAAGTTCGAAACCATTAAAATGGCTTCTGGACCCGTTTTTGGCCAAGAAAACATGTGCTATAGGTTACCGGAGCCTGAATACGTTCACACCGGCAACCGGGGTCGAAAACGTGGGTGATCGTCAGAAGCTGTGAAAATAGCCTCTGGACCCGTTTTGGGCCAAGAATACGTGTGTTATTGGTCACGTGACCCCGAATACGGACACACGGGCAACCTGGGTCGAAAACGTGGGGGTAGGTCCGAAACCATGAAAATGGCTTCCGAACCCGTTTTCGGCAAAGAGAACGTGTGCTATAGGTCACCGGATCCCGAATACGGTCACACCGGCAACCGGTGTCGAAAACGTGGGGTATGGTTCGAAGCCGTGAAAATGGCCTCCGAACCCGTTTTCAGGCGTGAAAACGTGTGCTAAAGGTCACGGGAGCCCGAAAACGGCCACACCGTCCACCGGGGTCGAACACGTGGCGGATTGTTCGAAGCCGTGAAAATGGCCTCCGGACCCATTTTCTTGCCGTGAAAACGTGTGCTAAAGGTCACGGGAGCCTGAAGACGGCCACACCGGCCACCGAGGTCGAAAACGTGGGGGATGGTCCGAAGCCGTGAAAATGGCCTCCGGACCCGTTTTCGACCATGACACGTGTGCTAAAGGTCACGGGAGCCCGAAAACGACCACACCGGTCATCGGGGTTGAAAACATGGGGGATGGTCCAAAGCCGTGAAAATGGCCTCCGGATCCGTTTTCAGCCAAGAATACGTGTGTTATAGGTCGCGGGAGCTCGAATACGGACACACCGGCAACCGGGGTCGAAAACGTGGGGGAGGGTCCGAAACCATGAAAATGGCTTCCGGACCCGTTTTCGGCCAAGAAAACGTGTGTTATAGGTTACCGGAGCCCGAATACGGTCACACCGGCAACCGGGGTCGAAAACGTGGGTGATCATTTGAACCTGTGAAAATGGCCTCCGGACCCGTTTTGGGCTAAGAATACGTGTGCTATAGGTCACGTGAGCCCGAATACGGACACACCGGCAACCGGGGTCGAAAACGTGGGGGAGGGTCCGAAACCCTTAAAATGGCTTCCGGACCGGTTTTCGGCCAAGAAAACGTGTGCTATAGGTCACCGGAGGTCGAATACGGTCACACCGGCAACCGGGGTTTAAAACGTGGGTGATCGTCCGAAGCTGTGAAAATGGCCTCCGGACCCGTTTTCAGCCAATAATACGTGTGCTATAGGTCACGGGAGCTCGAATACGGTCACACCGGCAACCGGGGTCGAAAACGTGGGGTTGGTCCGAAGTTGTGAAAATGGGCTTCGGACCCGTTTTCGGTCGTGAAAATGTGTGCTATAGGTCACAAGAGGCCGCATACAGCCACACCGGCCACTGGGATCGAAAACATGGGGTATGGTTCGAAGCCGTCAAAATGGCCTCCGGACCCATTTTGGGCGTGAAAACGTGTGCTAAAGTTCACGGGAGCCCGAAAACGGCCACAGCGGCCACCGGGGTAAAAAACGTGGCGGATGGTCCGAAGCCGTGAAAATGGCCTCCAGAACCCTTTTCTTGCCATGAAAACGTGTGCTAAAGGTCACGGGAGCCCGAAAACGGCCTCACCGGCCACCGAGGTCGAATACGTGGGGAATGGTCCGAAGCTGTGAAAATGGCATCCGAACCCGTTTTCGGCCATGAAAACGTGTGCTAATGGTCACGGGAGACTGAAAACGACCACACCGGTCACCCGGGTCGAAAACATGGGGGATGGTCCGAAGCCGTGAACATGGCCTCCGGACCTGTTTTCAGCGAAGAATACGTGTGCTATAGGTCACGGGAGCCCGAATACGGACAGACCGGCAACTAGGGTCGAAAACGTGGTGGCAGGTTCGAAACCATGAAAATGGCTTCCGAAACCGTTTTGGGCCAAGAAAACGTGTGCTATAGGTCAGCGGAGCCCGAATACGGTCACACCGGCAACCGGGGTCGAAAACGTGGGTGATCGTCCGAAGCTGTAAAAATGGCCTCCGCACCTGTTTTTGGCCACGAAAACGTGTGCTATACGTCACGGGAACCCGATAACGGTGAGACTGGCAACCGAGGTCGAAAACGTGCGGGAGGGTTTGAAACCCTGAAAATGGCTGCCGGACCCATTTTCGGCCAAGAAAACGTGTGCTATAGGTCACCGGAGCCCGAATACGGTCACACTGGCAACCGGGGTCGAAAACGTGGGTGATCGTCCGAAGCTGTGAAAATGGCCTCCGGACCCGTTTTGGGCCAAGAATACGTGTGCTATAGGTCACGTGAGCCCGAATACGGACACACCGGCAACCGGGGTCGAAAACGTGGGGGTAGGTCCGAAACCATGAAAATGGCTTCCGAACCCGTTTTTGGCGAAGAAAACGTGTGCTATAGGTCACCGGAGCCCGAATACGGTCACACCGGCAACCGGTGTCAAAAATGTGGGTGATCGTCCGAAGCTGTGAAAATGGCCTCCGGACCCGTTTTCAGCCAAGAATACGGGTGCTATAGGTCACGGGAGCCCGAATACGGTCACACCGGCAACCGGGGTCGAAAACGTGGGGATGGTCCGAAGTTGTGAAAATGGCCTTCCGACCCATTTTCGGTCGTGAAAATGGGTGCTATAGGTCACGGCAGCCCGAATACAGTCACACCGGCCACTGGGCTCGAAAACGTGGGGTATGGTTTGAAGCCGTAAAAATGGCCTCCGAACCCGTTTTCGGGCGTGAAAACGTGTGCTAAAGGTCATGGGAGCCCGAAAACGGCCACACCGGCCACCGGGGTCGAAAACGTGGCGGATTGTCCGAAGCCGTGAAAATGGCCTCCGGACCCATTTTCTTGCCGAGAAAACGTGTGCTAAAGGTCACGGGAGCCTGAAAACGGCCACACCGGCCACCGTGGTCGAAAACGTGGGGGATGGTCCGAAGCCGTGAAAATGGCCTTCGGACCCGTTTTTGGCCATGAAAACGTGTGCTAAAGGTCACGGGAGCCCAAAAACGACCACACCGGTCATCAGGGTCGAAAACATGGGGGATGGTCCAAAGCCGTGAAAATGGCCTCCGAATCCGTTTTTGGCCAAGAAAACGTGTGCTATAGGTCACGGGAGACCGAACACGGTCACATTGGCAACCGGGGTCGAAAACGTGGGGGAAGGTCCGAAATCGTGAAAATGGCCTCCAGGCCTGTTTTCGGCCAAGAAAACATGTGGTATAGGTCACCGGAGCCCGAATACGGTCACACCGGCAACCGGGGTCGAAAACGTGGGTGATCATTCGAAGCTGTGAAAATGGCCTCCGGACCCGTTTTCGGCCAAGAATACGTGTGCTATAGGTCACGTGAGCAAGATTACGGACACACCGGCAACCGGGGTCGAAAACGTGGGGGTAGGTCCGAAACCATGAAAATGGATTCCGAACCCGTTTTCGGCGAAGAAAACGTGTGCTATAGGTCACCGGAGCCCGAATACGGTCACACCGGCAACCGGTGTCGAAAATGTGGGTGATCGTCCCAAGCTGTGAAAATGGCCTCCGGACCCGTTTTCGGCGAAGAATACATGTGCTATAGGTCACGGGAGCCCGAATACTGTCACAGCGGCAACCGGGGTGGAAAATGTGGGGATGGTCCGAAGTTGTGAAAATGGCCTTCCGACCCATTTTTGGTCGTGAAAATGTGTGCTATAGGTCACGGCAGCCCGAATACAGTCACACCGGCCACTGGGCTCGAAAACGGGCAAATGGCTTCCGGACCCGTTTTTAGCCAAGGAAACATGTGCTTTAGGTCACCGGAGCCCGAATACGGTCACACCGGCAACCGGGGTTGAAAACGTGGGTGATCATTTGAAGCTGTGAAAATGGCTTCCGGACCCGTTTTGGGCAAAGAATACGTGTGCTATAGGTCACGTGAGCCCGAATACGGACACACCAGCAACCGTGGTCGAAAACGTGGGGGTAGGTCCGAAACCATGAAAATGGATTTCGAACCCATTTTCGGCGAAGAAAACGTGTGCTATAGGTCACCGGAGCCCGAATACGGTCACACCGGCAATCGGTGTCGAAAATGTGGGTGATCGTCCCAAGCTGTGAAAATGGCCTCCGGACCCGTTTTCGGCCAAGAATACGTGTGCTATAGGTCACGGGAGCCTGAATACGGACACACCGTCAACCGGGGTGGAAAATGTGGGGATGGTCCGAAGTTGTGAAAATGGCCTTCCGACCCATTTTTGGTCGTGAAAATGTGTGCTATAGGTCACGGCAGCCCGAATACAGTCACACCGGCCACTGGGCTCGAAAATGGGTAAATGGCTTCCGGACCCGTTTTTAGCCAAGGAAACATGTGCTTTAGGTCACCGGAGCCCGAATACGGTCACACCGGCAACCGAGGTTGAAAACGTGGGTGATCATTTGAAGCTGTGAAAATGGCTTCCGGACCCGTTTTGGGCCAAGAATACGTGTGCTATAGGTCACGTGAGCCCGAATACGGACACTCCAGCAACTGGGGTCGAAAACATGGGGGTAGGTCCGAAACCATGAAAATGGATTTCGAACCCATTTTCGGCGAAGAAAACGTGTGCTATAGGTCACCGGAGCCCGAATACGGACACACCGGCAACCGGTGTCGAAAATGTGGGTGATCGTCCCAAGCCGTAAAAATGGCCTCCGGACCCGTTTTCGGCCAAGAATACGTGTGCTATAGGTCACGGGAGCCCGAATACGGTCACACCGGCAACTGGGGTCGAAAATGTGGGGATGGTCCCAAGTTGTGAAAATGGCCTTCCGACCCATTTTCGGTCGTGAAAATGTGTGCTATAGGTCACGGCAGCCCGAATACAGTCACACCGGCCACTGGGCTCGAAAACGCGGGGTATGGTTCGAAGCCGTGAAAATGGCCTCCGGACCCGTTTTCGGCCGTGAAAATGTGTGCTATAGGTTACAGGAGGCCGAATACAGTCACACCGGCCACTGGGATCGAAAACGTGGTGTATGGTTCTAAGCCGTCAAAATGGCCTCCGAACCCGTTTTCGGGCGTGAAAACGTGTGCTAAAGGTCACGGGAGCCCGAAAACGGCCACACCGGCCACCAGGGTCGAAAATGTGGCGGATTGTCCAAAGCCGTGAAAATGGCCTCCGAACCCATTTTCTTTCCGTGAAAACGTGTGCTAGAGGTCACGGGAGCCCGAAAACGGCCACACCGGCCACCGAGGTCGAAAACAAGGGGAATGGTCCGAAGCCGTGAAAATGGCCTTCGGACCCGTTTTTGGCCATGAAAACGTGTGCTAAAGGTCACGGGAGCCCGAAAACGACCACACCGGTCATCGGGGTCGAAAACATGGGGCATGGTCCAAAGCCGTGAAAATGGCATCCGGATCCGTTTTTGGCCAAGAAAATGTGTGCTATAGGTCACGGGAGACCGAACACGGCCACATCGGCAACCGGGGTCGAAAACGTGGGGGAAGGTCCGAAACTGTGAAAATGGCCTCCAGGCCTGTTTTCGGTGCTATAGGTCACGGGATCCCGAATACTGTCACACCGGCAACCGGGGTCGAAAATGTGGGGATGGTCCGAAGTTGTGAAAATGGCCTTCCGACCCATTTTCGGTCGTGAAAATGTGTGCTATAGGTCACCGCAGCCCGAATACAGTCACACCGGCCACTGGGCTCGAAAACGTGGGGTATGGTTCGAAGCCGTGAAAATGGCCTCCGAACCCGTTTTCGGGCGTGAAAACGTGTGCTAAAGGTCACGGGAGCCCGAAAACGGCCACATCGGCCACCGGGGTCGAAAACGTGGCGGATTGTCCGAAGCCGTGAAAATGGCCTCCGGACCCATTTTCTTGCCGTGAAAACGTGTGCTAAAGGTCACGGGAGCCCGAAAACGGCCACACCGGCCACCGAGATCGAAAACGTGGGGGATGGTCCGAACCCTGAAAATGGCTTCCGAACCCGTTTTCGGCGAAGAAAACGTGGGCTATAATTCACCGGAGCCCGAATACGGTCACACCAGCAACCGGTGTTGAAAATGTGGGTGATCGTCCGAAGCTGTAAAAATGGCCTCCAGACCCGTTTTCGGCCAAGAATACGTGTGCTATAGGTCACGTGAGCCCGAATATGGACACACTGACATCCGGGGTCGAAAACGTGGGAGACGGTCCGAAACCATGAAAATGGCTTTCGGACCCGTTTTCGGCCAAGGAAACATGTGCTATAGGTCACCGGAGCCCGAATACGGACACATCGGCAACCGGTGTCGAAAATGTGGGTGATCGTCCCAAGCCGTAAAAATGGCCTCTGGACCCGTTTTCGGCCAAGAATACGTGTGCTATAGGTCACGGGAGCCCGAATACGGTCACACAGGCAACCGGGGTCGAAAATGTGGGGATGGTCCCAAGTTGTGAAAATGGCCTTCCGACCCATTTTCGGTCGTGAAAATGTGTGCTATAGGTCACGGCAGCCCGAATACAGTCACACCGGCCACTGGGCTCGAAAACGCGGGGTATGGTTCGAAGCCGTGAAAATGGCCTCCGGACCCGTTTTCGGCCGTGAAAATGTGTGCTATAGGTTATAGGAGGCCGAATACAGTCACACCGGCCACTGGGATCGAAAACGTGGTGTATGGTTCTAAGCCGTCAAAATGGCCTCCGAACCCGTTTTCGGGCGTGAAAACGTGTGCTAAACGTCACGGGAGCCCGAAAACGGCCACACCGGCCACCAGGGTCGAAAATGTGGCGGATTGTCCAAAGCCGTGAAAATGGCCTCCGGACCCATTTTCTTTCCGTGAAAACGTGTGCTAGAGGTCACGGGAGCCCGAAAACGGCCACACCGGCCACCGAGGTCGAAAACAAGGGGAATGGTCCGAAGCCGTGAAAATGGCCTTCGGACCCGTTTTTGGCCATTAAAACGTGTGCTAAAGGTCACAGGAGCCCGAAAACGACCACACCGGTCATCGGGGTCGAAAACATGGGGGATGGTCCAAAGCTGTGAAAATGGCATCCGGATCCGTTTTTGGCCAAGAAAATGTGTGCTATAGGTCACGAGAGACCGAACACGGCCACATCGGCAACCGGGGTCGAAAACGTGGGGGAAGGTCCGAAACTGTGAAAATGGCCTCCAGGCCCGTTTTCGGTGCTATAGGTCACGGGATCCCGAATACTGTCACACCGGCAACCGGGGTCGAAAATGTGGGGATGGTCCGAAGTTGTGAAAATGGCCTTCCGACCCATTTTCGGTCGTGAAAATGTGTGCTATAGGTCACCGCAGCCCGAATACAGTCACACCGGCCACTGGGCTCGAAAACGTGGGGTATGGTTCGAAGCCGTGAAAATGGCCTCCGAACCCGTTTTCGGGCGTGAAAACGTGTGCTAAAGGTCACGGGAGCCCGAAACCGGCCACACCGGCCACCGGGGTCGAAAACGTGGCGGATTGTCCGAAGCCGTGAAAATGGCCTCCGGACCCATTTTCTTGCCGTGAAAACGTGTGCTAAAGGTCACGGGAGCCCGAAAACGGCCACCGGCCACCGAGATCGAAAACGTGGGGGATGGTCCGAACCCTGAAAATGGCTTCCGAACCCATTTTCGGCGAAGAAAACGTGGGCTATAATTCACCGGAGCCCGAATACGGTCACACCAGCAACCGGTGTTGAAAATGTGGGTGATCGTCCGAAGCTGTGAAAATGGCCTCCAGACCCGTTTTCGGCCAAGAATATGTGTGCTATAGGTCACGTGAGCTCGAATATGGACACACTGACATCCGGGGTCAATAACGTGGGAGACGGTCCGAAACCATGAAAATGGCTTTCGGACCCGTTTTCGGCCAGGAAAACGTGTGCTATAGGTCACCGGAGCCCAAATATGGTTACACTGGCAACCGGGGTCGAAAACGCTGGTGATCGTCCGAAGTTGTGAAAATGGCATCTGGACCCGTTTTGGGCCAAGAATACGTGTGCTATAGGTCACGTGAGCCCGAATATGGACACACCGGCAGCCGGGGTTGAAAACGTGGGGGTAGGTCCGAAACCATGATAATGGCTTCCAGACCTGTTTTCGGCCAAGAAAAACGTGTGCTATAGGTCACCGGAGCGCGAATACGGTCACACCGGCAACCATGGTCGAAAACGTTGGTGATCGTCCGAAGCTCTGAAAATGGCCTCCGGACCCGTTTTCGGCCAAGAATACGTGTGCTATAGGTCATGGGAGCCCGAATACGGTCAGACCGGCCACTGGGATCGAAAACGTGGGGTATGGTTCGAAGCCGTGAAAATGGCCTCCGGACCCGTTTTCGGGCGTGAAAACGTGTGCTAAAGGTCACGGGAGCCCGAATACAGTCACACCGGCCACTGGGCTCGAAAACGCGGGGTATGGTTCGAAGCCGTGAAAATGGCCTCCGGACCCGTTTTCGGCCGTGAAAATGTGTGCTATAGGTTACAGGAGGCCGAATACAGTCACACCGGCCACTGGGATCGAAAACGTGGTGTATGGTTCTAAGCCGTCAAAATGGCCTCCGAACCCGTTTTCGGGCGTGAAAACGTGTGCTAAAGGTCACGGGAGCCCGAAAACGGCCACATCGGCCACCGGGGTCGAAAACGTGGCGGATTGTCCGAAGCCGTGAAAATGGCCTCCGGACCCATTTTCTTGCCGTGAAAACGTGTGCTAAAGGTCACGGGAGC